>NW_026902543.1:0-36733 GCF_030035675.1 Rhineura floridana | reverse complement strand
ACAAGCACAGTCCACTTTGTATTTGCTAAATTAAAAAAATGAAATGTGAAAAAACTGTTGACTGTGATTACTGGATCTTCAAACACTGTTTGCACAGTATTACTTCCTGTGCAGCCTCATCCTATATATATTTACTCCGAATTTAACGCCACAATGTTCAATGGGATTGCAACCTCAATTCATTCTCAACTACCAAATTAATGTTTCAAATAAATTAACTGTATATCAAATGTCCCGTGCTGGTGAGGCTTATCTGATGTCAACATGAAATCAAGCCTTCAGTGTCACTGGCCCAGTCTTGTGGAATTCAGTATTAATTTTTAGATGTTTGCTGAAAACTTTTTCTATGCAACCAGGATTACAGTTAAAAAGAAAAACTCTTTTTCCAGTTAGCCAGTGATTTGTGCTTCTGGTTTGTTTTTATGTGGTTTTAATTGTATATATATTTGTTGTATACTGCTTTAATTTGTTTTATGAAATTGCACTATATAAGTATTTTTATTATAAATAATGCCAACAAACATGGGTCTGGGGAATGTTAACTAATTCCATGTGCCCAAAAAGGTTTTGGATTTAAGTTTCAGTCTTAACCACTTTTGAAACTAAGGAAAATCTTAAAATGAGCTTGTATTTATGGCATGCAGAACTGATGTTCAATTAAAGTTGTTTTAACAACAAACAACTACAAGGCATGCATGTATGAAAAGTGAAATCTTGAAGTAGTATTCATAATGATGAGTACATGCACTACAGCCTGATACTGCAACGCTAAAGTGATTTGTATCACACCAACATCAGATTCTGTGTTAAACTGTGGGGTTTAAGATCACTACATTTTACTGGTATCCCATTAATGTAAGCTTTAAAAATATAAATGGATGAATATCACTTGATTGATCTGAATATGCCCAGTGCATATTTGAAAACACTGCCCTAATATTTGATGCTTGACGTTACTTACCAATTTCCATAATCAAAATCAAATGCAATGGTTATTTCTGTTCCCTTTGGAATGCTTTGGATGGAGTAGATATAAAGATGAATGGTTCCATCTTCAATGGCATGTCTAACCTAAATGCAGATAAATTACATACTGAAACAATTTCTTAGTACATTTCAAAAACAAAAATTATAGATTTGTTCCACACAAGTACTTTATCTAGTTATTGTTTTGTAAAGGTCTCTGTTTAGAAACAGGACACTAAAACAGTAATCATTACTATCCATTTATGTAACTTATAAGTATATATAGCCCAACAAACAATTATAGACAAATTTGCAGTATTGCCAAAAGTCCCTTTAGGCCCTGCATTAGAATTTAGGAAATCAAAGAGTTTTCTGGGTATCGTGGGATACAGCTCAAAATATCGTATTAATTTCAGTTTGCTAGCAAATGGCCAGGGCAATTTTGGCCTATAGAAGGCTACCATCTGGACCACTGCTCAAGTAAGTAGCAGCCTCATCCCAACATTACTCTTGGCTCACTTTATAGTTGCTGCTGCAACCTCTCTGCTGGTGTGATTTTTTTCTTTAAATAATGAAAGGAAGAGAAGCAATATGTGGACACTAAGCTCCCATTAACACACACACCTGTCCTTTCCAGGAGGTAACAGGTTAAGGATACAGGGATTCATTATTTCATCCATTTCCTGAAGTACTCCTCACCCAGTAACAGAGTTGTTTAAAGAGGCAAAATGAGTATGCAAAAATCAGAGGACCCATACTTAGGAGGGCAGGGAGTGGAAAGAGAGCAGCTTTAGAACTTAAACAGCATTAAATGGGGTTCAGACTAATTCATGGAGGATAAGGCTGTCAGTGGCTATTAGCCATGACTATATACTTTGTTGCCCTCCATGTGTGTGTGTAAAATGGGTTGTATCCAACCAAGTTCTACTCAGAGTAGGTTCATACATTTTAATTAGTCATGTTCGTTCACTTCAATGGGTCTACTCTGAGTAGGACTTGCCTTGGATACATTACCCCTGATAGATTAGACCTTAATCTTTAAAAGGTTCCAAAAAATTAAGCCAAACCTATCAGCTGTTTCTTTTCCTCTTCCACCTAAAACAAAAATGAAAAACAAAACTCCACAAATACACAAAATCTTTAATATAAATGAAGTCTACTTATTTTCTGCCCATCTTCTTGATTTGTTTGGTTTGGTTTCAATCATGAATTTTAAATGAGCTTTTTCAGCATATGAGGTTGGATCTAAAGAAAAATGAGTGAAAGGAAAACAGCCACAAAAGTGCTGATCAGCAAATCCCTGTGGCAAGAATTCACACCATGCTAAAAACAGGTAGGTTCTACTGCAGTTCCCAATATATTTAGATTCACTTTTCTGTGCAACACTGTAGCATGAGGTAAACACAGCCCTTCTATTTATCAGTATACTGCCTTGAAATGACAGCAGATCATCCCAAGGTGTTTAAAATCATTTCTCAATTTCTCCACCTATCGTCCGAAGGCAAGAATGTTTCTGAAGTCAAGACTAGGGGCGTCAGGCCCCTCCCACTCTCCAGTTCATTCTTGCCTTCGTCCGTGCAAGATATTTAGCTAGCTCTAGATAAGTGTTTGTGTATTGTGTGACAGAGTGTGGAGTTTTCTGTGTGTGTATTTTACGTTGTTCCCTTCCCTCTGTCTTGTCTTTTACAACTGTTTGTGTTACCATTCCTGGGGAATTCCTTGGGGAGGTTCTCCCTTGCCCGGGTGATTTCTTCCCAGGACAAAGCCTAACGGCCCTTTTAGAGAGACCGCGCCTGCGGTCTCTCTTCCTCAGCGGTGGACGCAGCTTTAACTAGGAACTGCGGCTGCAGTTTCCTACCCAGCTCCGCCGCCTCTTTTTTTGTGCCCTTACGATCGGGAGCCTGCGGCTGCGGCTTCCCTTTGTCTTTGGCTTTTTTCCGGGGCGGCGTTTTCATTCTCCCCGCCAGGAGCCTGCGACTGCGGCTCTCCGCCTCCCACTTTTAGCCGATTCTGCTAGTTGGGCTGCCTTGCCTCCCCCGACTCGTCCGCGACACTTAATATCTCGCCAAGTTGATCTCTGCAGTCCGCGGCTGCGGCTTACCCATTTCCCGATATTTATTCCTGCTACGGGGAGTTCGCTGGCCACTCTGCCTCCTTGACGGAGGCTTACCTACCTGATTTTACAGCCGCGATTGCGTTCCCAACCCCGTGGCTGGAGAACTATTTAAACACGTCTTTTTGCAGTTAAAAATTTCTGACAGCCCCTTTTCAGCTACTAGCGCTCCTCGCTGTCCGCCATTGCTCCTTCTTTATCTAAACCGTTGTCCCTGTGCAACGTATCCGCCATTTTTGATTAACATTTTCCCACTTTTTTCACGGGCGCCATTTTGTTTGCTCCCTTTTTTCCCTGCCCTTACTGTTTAGTCTATTTCGTCTTAACAGGGGGCCTAGCTTGAAAGAGCTGTGACTGGCAGTGAGTGTGTGTGCTGCAGATAGAACCCTATAGTGCCACAGTTTCCTCCTACTAAATCTAGCTGCCTATTGCAACTATTCGACCGCTACAACTATTGAATCTACATATTCTCATTGACTGTCTCAAGGCTGTGGCTGTGAACTAGGCTGTTTGATTTGTACATTCTGCCCCACTCGTGGCCGTGTACTCATGGCGAGATATTAAGTGTCGCGGACGAGTCGGGGGAGGCAAGGCAGCCCAACTAGCAGAATCGGCTAAAAGTGGGAGGCGGAGAGCCGCAGTCGCAGGCTCCTGGCGGGGAGAATGAAAACGCTGCCCCGGAAAAAAGACAAAGACAAAGGGAAGCCGCAGCCGCAGGCTCCCGATCGTAAGGGCACAAAAAAAGAGGCGGCGGAGCTGGGTAGGAAACTGCAGCCGCAGTTCCTAGTTAAAGCTGCGTCCACCGCTGAGGAAGAGAGACCGCAGGCGCGGTCTCTCTAAAAGGGCCGTTAGGCTTTGTCCTGGGAAGAAATCACCCGGGCAAGGGAGAACCTCCCCAAGGAATTCCCCAGGAATGGTAACACAAACAGTTGTAAAAGACAAGACAGAGGGAAGGGAACAACGTAAAATACACACACAGAAAACTCCACACTTTGTCACACAATACACAAACACTTATCTAGAGCTAGCTAAATATCTTGCACGGACGAAGGCAAGAATGAACTGGAGAGTGGGAGGGGCCTGACGCCCCTAGTCTTGACTTCAGAAACATTCTTGCCTTCGGACGATAGGTGGAGCTATAACCCGCATGATGGCATTCCTCCTATGGAAAACAGCCACACAAGTGCTGATCAGCAAATCCCTGTGGCAAGAATTCACACCATGCTAAAAACAGGTAAGTTCTACTGCAGTTCCCAATATATTTAGATTCACTTTTCTGTGCAACACTGTAGCATGAGGTAAACACAGCCCTTCTATTAATCAGTATACTGCCTTGAAATGACAGCAGATCATCCCAAGGTGTTTAAAATCATTTCTCAATTTCTAAAGCTCTCACATAGAGTGAAATGTTTCCTGAAACCTGCCACTATGATTTATGAAATTAGATACTTTGATTTCACTCTTCCAGTCTCAAAAGTTCAATCCTGTTGAACCACTTACAATAAGAAATATGGGCCTGATGTTAATGAATTCTTTGGAATGAAAAACTGGCCTTTGCTCCATTTTATACTGGTAAAAATAAGGTTGTGGAACTTGATGTTGAATATGTTCCTTGAAATTGTGTAATTTATTGAGCTGCTGCCTCTTACTAGAAGACATGTATACACAGCAGAGTTGTATTTTGCTTCTCTCAGCAAAAGCTTTACTAGGAAATATTTTAAAATTTGTAAAAACCTACCTCAGCATTGGGTGTACAGGAACGTCTGATAAATCGAGCTTCATTACCAAAGGTTCTTGCATCCACACACATTTCTAGCCCATGGAATTTAGAATAGAAGAGAACAAATGGGTATGGCCTAAAAGAGCAACAATAACATATCACCATAGTAATGTTAAACATATGTAAAATCAGTTTTTCAAACTTTTGGAAAATCCTGGAAAATTACTACTATACTTCAAGTCATTCGCTGATATTCCTTACTCCCCCACCTCCACTTTGGCTATAATCCTAGGCACACCTACTTGGAAAGAAGTCCCACTTCTGAGTAAACATGCTTCATTTCCAACTGGTACAAACAAAGATTACTGGATCAGATATACAAATCGCTTTTCAGATTCATTATGCAACTACAAGGATTGCTCATAATTAAAATTGGCATGTTGTTGGCTTGATCTTTTATTTATATGTTCTCAAAATACTGACCCTATTTAGCCAAACAACATGTACTGTAGTGAGTAGTGAGTACAAGAAGAATCCCGCCCACTCAGAAATTTTGCTATCATCATCCGAGATGTAATTAGAGACACCTAGAATTGGAGAGATAATATCTAGTGGCCACAATTCATTTTCTTGGCAAGGTCTTTTGAATTTTAATAGTACAATCTTGTTTTCACACTCACTCCATTTGCCATATTTGAGATTATGAAAGTATTTTCTCTTCGGTCAGACTGGTTGTTGGCCATGGTGGTGTTTTTCTTTTTCTTTCCAGATTTCCCATAAAGACTAGTATACCTCATTTACTGTAAGTCATGTGGCTTTGTTTTTACAAAAGGTTTTCCTTTTCCTTCAGGCACTTTTGGTGTGAGATAACTTGCTGGCTTGTGCTCTTTGTTTGTAGCATGCTATAAACTGGATGATGTAGGTCAATATGGTAAAGACAGAGAAGCCTTCTACACAGAGGTAAATGTAGAGGGGGGAGTTTGAGGCTCTATTTAACTTCCAAATCTTTTAGCTTTCCACTTATCATTGTTGGACTTTCAAACATTAGCTTTGCACTAAGACACTGTTTTGTACAGACCCCTTAAAACTCAGAATAAATCTCAGACAGAGAAAGAAAATCGCTGCTATTAGTTTATACAGCATCCTCAATATGCATGGCACATTATACAATGAAGCATGAAACAATTTTCCATTGGAAAGAAAAGGAGGATACAGGAAGATAATTTTATTTTTTTTTAAATGCTAAAAAGCAGTATAACGTGTCAAGACTGCAAGCAAATGCAATTACATATATACTTCCACTTCTAGGCCTTTTCTGAGTGTAAGGTGTGAAGAATCAGAGAGTCCAAGACCCACAAGAGGACCATCTCAATCCGTGTGCTGATCACTGCTAGCTAGCCAATACAGTGCACTAGGAGACTGGCAGGTTCTCTCACATTAATTCCTCTTCCCTGGAGTAACCCTCTCCTTCTTATCTTGTTCAGTGTTACAGTAGCTAGGCAATAATGCAACCTTCTGAACAGTCTTTATCATCCTGAAAGAGGAGAGGAATGTGGCCGAAAGACATGGGTACCAGGCAAAAAAAGGGGGGAATGAATGAAGAAAACTGAAAGAGGGCTCGGAGGATGGCAGCAGGCTGAGGTCTAATGACAAAGTGTTGAAAGAACTGAAGTAAGAAATAAGAATGGAAAAGGGTGGGTGAAGAGCCTGTTGTGGACATGGAGGTACAATATTGACAAAATAGTAAACTAACAATGCAATCCTATGCATGTCTACTCAGAAGGAAGCCCCACTGAGTTCAGAGGAATTTAATCCCAGGCAAGTGTGCATAAGACAGCAGCCAAAGTGAACAATATTAGCTGCTGAATTTTCACAGGCAAGTGGATTGAGATGTGAAATAAAGAAAGGCCAGAGGGAGCTGTTGCATTCTCAGGGCAATGAAAATAAAAGATTTGCCAGAAGCTGAGAGAAAAACAAGGGAGTAACTGTAGAGTCGTAAGTAATTACAACAAGATTTTAAAGAAAAGTACCTCTTAAAGAAATATCCATTAGCTTCAAATTGTTCTCTCAGCATGAACTTTCCTCGATATTCAATAATAAGTGCATCTGGAGGCAAGTCTTTGACAGCTTTTAGGATTTTCTTATTTTTTTGAATATAGCTCTAGAAGAAGAAAAGAAAAATTTAAGAAATCTAATTAAGCTAATTGCATTAGTGCTATTAAGATACCAGATTATAACTGACTCCTTTAAGGAACAACTTGGTGATTTTAATGATATTCTTTCTTTTTAAATGCTAATTGTCATTTTTTCCTACCATAAAATTCAGTATTATATTTATGTAGATATCTTAATTTACATTTTGGAAATAATAACTCCAGAGTATCTAAAAACTTTCAGAACTGAAAACCAAGAAAAGCCTTTCAAAGTATATTAGGGAACTCTTTCCTCAAAAGATGTTTCAAATCCCCTAGTTAAAAAAACTGGAAACTGGGGTGGAAAAGTAATGACAACACATGAAATATGCAGTCTCTTTTCTAATCTTCTAGCAAGAGCAAAAGGACAGATGCCGAGTAAGACGCATTTTAATGAAAATGTCAACATATTAATTTCTAGGAAAAGGAAACTTTGTGTGCATTTCAATAGCCTCAGGTGGGAATATGCCTTTCTAAGCAAAATCTTACTGTACTCTGACACAACAACTAAGGAACTCACACCTCTTGTAATTGTGTCACTTCTGAGCAAAAGAGAATTGGCCTATATCTAGGCGAAGGTCTCTGCAAGCAGGGACATTCCTCCAAGGAGTGCGTCACGTGCGCCATGCTGATGCTAGAGGGAAAGAAGCAAAGATGCTTCTTATTACAAGATCTGAGAACGTAACTTTTCCTTTATGTTTAGTCTCTCTCTAACAACATTTATCAAATAGCTTGCAGATTCCTTCCATAGATTGCATGACAAGCACCTGATGGTCTAATTTTGTATTCTACTCTCTTTTGTACTTTAATGACAAAGTATTTGCTTAGGGTTTGGGAAGAATATTGCATTACATCTTTGAAGGTGGATTAATCTAGCAGGTACAAAAAGTATTAGTTCCTGTCCTTAACAGGCTTTCTAGCCAGTTCTGAAGTACTGCCACTGATAAACACAATGAATAGAACAACTATACATTATTAGGTGCTGTGACCATCCTCACATTTACCATTTTTCAAATAATATGTTCTGTAAGTGTACTGGAATCAGATACAGGGTGCATAGCACACAAGTGCCTTCTCATGTGCCACATGTGAAAATAATGCAATGTTAAAAAAAACTGAAAATGTGGGGATATTCATGGCACTTAATAAATCACAGTAGTTTTTTTAATACTAGAAATAGTTAATACTGCTAATAATTTGTTACTACACAGCTATGTAGATACCCATTTATTTCATGACATCTGTTAAAATTATACTACACATCTCAGCTTTTTACCTTAATGGGAAATTCCAACTGAGAAACAAAGGTACAAGATACAAGCATTCAGAAGAATAACAGATCTCCACAAAACATACATACACAGTACATGCTGCTTTTACCTAGCTTGATACAATTGTTTTCTTTCTGTTCTACTTTATGGTTCTTGTTTTGGCAGATTGTTTTGATTCAGTATTTATGTTCCCCTAAACACCTCTTCACAGGACAAGGTCTTGGCCAGATTAGATATACTATATAATATTTCAGTAGGCTACCCGGAGGTGGATTCTATTCTCTATGGGGACTTTAATGCGCAGATGGTTACTGATAACTTAGTGATCAGCAAAAGGGTTTAGAAATTGATGAGTTTCCAGTGCAGGAATGGATTCCTCAAGCTAAAGAGATCAGTAAGGCCAGTAAAGCACAGATTTGTATAATTTTAAAGTATCAGTATTTAGTCTCAAATGGAACTTCTGAGGATGCATCAAAGAGGTATTACTTTAAGACGTTAGTTATACTGGAACATTTCTGAAGAATTTGTAGATGTTTAACAGACAGAGTCTGTGTTCTATTTTGCTTCATGAGATTTGTATAAAATAATTAAGAGAACGGCAAAGAGTTTCTACTTTTATTTTACTTAAATGCAAATGAGGTCTTCCCAGCCCATATTAGATGGTTTGGCTAGTAGTGATCCCAAGAGGAATTATGGTATTACAGAGAAACTGAGTTAAATGTATGGATGCTGTTTTGTTATTTTATGGTACGCACCCATTAAACCTGTTGTTCTGAGTAAAGCCGACTGCCCAGGATGCCAAGGTATATAATCCGCCCTAGGCTCCTACTGGGAGGAAGGGCAGGATATAATAATAATAATAATAATAATAATAATAATGATGATGCTCCTATTTATTAGTTTTTATATTTGACTAAAAGACCTTATCTACTCCCAGTCGTTCACATGATTTTGCATCAAAACGTAACTCTTAAGAAACGGCCACAAGTTATCAATAAACATTGTTCTCTTTTTATGAACATATTTTTTTCCATTCTGTAATTGGATACATAAACACATTTTGGAAGAAATATGCATTTATTTCAATACTTACTTAAAATTTTGGTTGAAGTGACAGTAAATGTGCTGCATCAGAATGCAGGTGTAAAATTCCACTGAAGTTAACAGTGGAGGGGAGGGGAGTACAAGTTTGAGGATGAGGTAATACAATCATTAAACTGCTTCCCAAGACATAAAAATACACAAATACATGACAAAGTTACCCACCAGGTAACAGCAACCAAAAGAGTTTATTTTCTCCTATTTACATTGAATAGTTAATTATTTCAATGGAAGCTATTTTCATGTGTCTAAGAGCAGCCCAGAAAACTGGCATTGAGTCACAAGCTGGCAGAAAAAAGCTCATCCCAGAACCAACTTAGTATTCTATAGCTGTGTCTGATCCATAGGACAACTATCACATATTGAATGCCATCATTAACAGTAATTTTAATATAGTAGTTGCATGGAAGATGCCTCCACCCAATTTCTAGGGATGTCTCCTTTTCTTCTAACTCCAGCCCACCCTATTCAGCAGGGTCCAACCCTCAAGAGAAGTTTGGGTGGGCTGGGGTGGGGGGACACAGGTAAGTCAGCTTTCACCACGCATACTTTTCTCTCAATCCAACTCTATGTAAAGATGATTGGGAAGAATAGAATGCTGGACACTCAACTGACACCACATTGACAGTCTTAGTTTTCTAGGTTTCCTCAGTGCTTGTCTACTTAAAGGGCTACAGATGTTCCCTTCAAGTCACAGATAAGACTTTAGCAAGAAACTTTAAAGCTCAGGAAAGCTGCAAATCATACATTTGTAGCAGGGATATTACAGTTCAATTTTTTTTTAAATCAAATTGTTGAAAGCTGATGGTCATAGCTGGTAATCTTTTCCTCATTAACAGTTGAGTATTTCAGAATGCAAAATCAATAAAGAAGGAAGGATTTTCCTGTACTAAAAAGTTCAAAAGCATGCAGGAGGAGGAGATGATGTGGATTCCAACATCCTGAACTATGTTTCTGTTTAGAGAAGTGCAAAGCTTTAGTGCTATGTTATAAAAATCAGGTGTTGCTTTCACCTTATTTCCATTTACCTCTACTGGAGGTTTGAAGGCTGAGTTGCTGGTAATCACTTCTTTTTTGTCATCCCCGTTTCCTAATCTCAAAGCTATTCTTTGTGCCTCTCTCTGAACACCTTCGCTGTACTGGTTACTGTTTGCTTCTTCGTAACGATCCATCCATGCCTTGATTTTAGTTTCCCATCCAAAGTTTGAACTGTCAGACGGATCAATCTCTGGAGCTGAGCCCTGAACCACAATTAACAAATATAAAATTAGAAGAGATGCTTTATAGCATTTTGTGTATATAAACACTTTAAATTAAACTAGAAGTGTGCAGCCAAATAATTATCAAGTTAATCAATGTATAAAATTGTAAATGTAAATGTACTGCCTTCAAGTCGATTCTAACTTATGGCGACCCTATGAATAGGGTTTTCATGAGGCTGAGAGGCAGTGACTGGCCCAAGGTCACCCAGTGAGCTTCATGGCTATGTGGGGATTTGAACCCTGGTCTCCCAGGTCATAGTCCAACACCTTAACCACTACACCACACTGGCTCTCAGTGTAAAATTGAACAACTTCCCAAATATATTTAGGGCTCAACAAAATGGTCCATGGAAATTCTTCTCACTGTTTACAAATGGGGCAAATCTGGAGAAAGATTTCATCAACTGGGTGGGGGCGAGGTTCAAATTTTTCACATGGTTCTGGTGGCATTCAAAGGAGATGGCATACAGCTCTGTTGCTGCTAATGCAAGTGGTAGCAAAAAGAAAACCAGAAGTTCAGCACCATTTGCATCTCTTGGCCTTCTTGGATACTTGTATATTTTCAGCTTCAGGTAGGCCATTAGAAAAAAATGGCATGTACCAGGGGAGGGAAAGAGTAACTTTCCTGTCTCAGCACTGAAGCTCAATTCACCTCCCCTCCCCCAATGGAAGCTGCTTTTAACTGCAAAAACAATCATGTAATGAAAGACCCTCATCATCATCATCTCACCTCTCAATTAACTGTGCTCTTAGCTCCCCTATGTGGATTTATTTCCAGACAAACTGACAACTTTCTATTCTTTGCAGTAGCAAAAGACTACAAATGATTTACTTGCCACGGGCAAATCAACATTCCATGCCATCACACTAACTCAGCCAATCAGAATCAGAGGCACAGCACAATTATGCAAGCATGACAGTGCCTGTATAGTTACGATGAATAGATCAGACAACGTTCTCCTATTGAAACTCCTGAATGTTCTAAATGCTAATAAGATCCACACAAATTGTTCAAACCTTTCAACATGTCATGGAGTACCTATGTGAGAGAGTGCTATGAGTTTGATAAAGTTCAGAAAGCTCCAACTGAGATACTGCAGTTTAAGGAATTTCCCTTCTTGGACAAATTTCTGCTGTTTGTGATTATTTTCTGCCCAGCTTCCTTCTTTCCTTGCACTGTTCAATGTATCCAAAAAATTAAGGAAATTCCAGGATCTTTTTTTGTAAAAATCCATTGTTTCTGCATGAAGATATCAGCCTTTTAACTTTCCATATAAGTCAGGTAAGTAAGGTAAGTCATCTTCTAATGCTTAGTGCCTAATTTGATGTTAAACACCCAGGTGCAATCTCTACACACTAAACAAAGATGGGCACTGCTAAACTGGGGTCAAACCAGGCTGCCACAGTTCCACCTGCCATCCTCACCAGATGGGATGGGACTGAGGTGAACTATTTAAGGTAGTTCCTGGAAGGGGAGGGTCCAGAGTGATGCTGGGACATTCTTGTTAGATTCCTTGGCCACTGGCCTCTCTCAGTGTTCTATTCTGACAGCCAATGCTGTTTAACATCAACAGGAAACTGCTGGGAAAGGTTGTCAGGAGATACAGAGTGCAATGCCATGAATATCTGAATGACACTTAGCTTTATCTCTCTTTTCCATCTTGTCCTAAGGAGACTCTATGGACCTGAACCGTGTTTAAGGTCAGCAATGGACTGGACAAAGCAACCATGCTGACATTTAAACCACATAAGACAGAGGTGCTCCAGATCAGTTAAGAATATAAATCTGGGAATAGTGGTTTAATATGACATAGATGGGATAGCACTATCCTTGAAAAGCCAACTTCAGTCTGGGAGCGCTCCTGGGTCAGACACTGAGCCTAGATGTTCAAGTGACAGTTGCAACCAGAAGTGCTTCTGCTCAGTTGCAGCTGGTGCACCAGCTGTGCCCATTCCTGAGAAGCAAATCTGGGCATGGTGGCACATGCTTTACTTCACCACACCTGAATTACTGTGATCCTGCTGGCCAAGAGTGTCTAGAAACTACAACTGGTCCAGAAAGAAGCAGCCAGACTGTTGACAGCACCAGAAGTATCAGAAACGTACAACTACATCACTGAAACACCTTATCATGCCTCCAATATGTTTCCAGGCTCAACTAAATGTGCTTGAATGATCTTTAAGGCCCTATACAGTTTGGTATTAGGATAGCACCTTCTCTATGAACTACCTGCTCATTAAGAGCATGAAGAGAGCCATCTTACATGTACCAACAGCAACTGACCAGGGAGAGAACCTTTTCTGTTGCTACACCTCAGCTCTCAACCTCCCTTCCTTGGGAGGTCCACCTTATTACCTCTGTACTAGGCTTTGCTGCAAGGTGAAAACCTTTCTGTTTAGGAAAGCATTTAGTCTATAAGGAAGCTGTCTAAAGCCTTCTTTAGTGTGTGTTTTGGCTCACCTTCTGGATATTCTACTGCTATAACCATATGATATCTCTTTGTGACATTTGTTGTGGTGGTGCTTGATATTTTATTTGTTGCTTGCTTTTATACTTTTTATTATTATTTTACTGGTTTTATTAATTTTAATTCTGTTCATTATTTTGATCATTACTTTTTGAAAGACAGAATATAAATGTTTTGAAGAGACATGTATGAACCAGCCCACTGTCTCTCTTGAATCTACTACAATAATGAACAAAATGGATGGTGACTGTACTAAAACAAACAGTAGGAAGAATTTAACACAATAGATTTACCTTTACTCTTGAAGATTTCCTAGAACCTTCACGAAAAGCCTGAAACAGAATTTAAAGTGTCAATTTGTACCAGTACGTAAGAATAAAGTGGATATTCTTTGGAGCAACATACAGATTATATAGTTAATTTCAGAAAACATATCTAGCAGAAAAGAAGAAAATCTTGCTTTAACACTGTGAAAAAGAACTCCTGATCATTTTTCCTTTACATATGTGCTTTTTAATCAGTAGTACTCGTGTCCTAGTCCAATACTCTAATCCAGCCTTTCCCAACCTTTGGGTCCCCAGATGATGTTGGACTACAACTCCCATCAACCCCATCCAGAATGGCCAATGAATTATGGGAACTGTAGCCCAGCAACATCTGGGGACACAAAGGTTGACAAAAGCTGCTTTACTACACTGCGTATGTATAGGTGCAAATTTAGGGCCTGGAGCAAATTACAATACCGCCGCTGCAAAACCTCAACAGCAATAACGTGGAAAGCGCCAACTGGCAGTCCTTCCACCCCACCCTGTGAGAGAGGAACGCACTCACCATTGCACTGGTGTGTGGGGGAGAGAAAGAGTGTTCCTCACCGCCGCTTCCCAGCACGGGGCTTCCTGCTCAACAACAGCTGCTGGCACCAGGTCCTCCTCCTTTTCCTGCTCCAGGCAAGGCCCAGGTCCTCGCCGCCGCTTCTCGGCACAGGGCCTCCTGCTCAACAACAGCCTGGTGCGGGGCCTCCTGCGTGGGGCCTCCTGCTCAACAACAGCCTGGTGCGGGGCCTCCTGCTCAACAACACTGCCGCCGCGTCCTTCTCCTCCTCCTGCTCCAGGCAAGGCCCAGGTCCCTGAGCCCGAGCCGCCGCCCCCAACATAAACCAGCACCAGAAGCCTGGGGAGCAGCAGCTGAGTGAGCCCGAGGACATGGAGAGGAAGACAATATTGAAACAGCAAACAGCTTCGCTGTAACAAATGCCTGTCGCCCTTATGCCTCTCGGGAGCTGCCGCCCCCGCTAACACCACCTCTTTCTTGGCGGTGCCGATAATGATAATGTTGTTATTTAATTTAATT
This sequence comes from Rhineura floridana, assembly GCF_030035675.1. Classification (NCBI taxonomy): domain Eukaryota; kingdom Metazoa; phylum Chordata; class Lepidosauria; order Squamata; family Rhineuridae; genus Rhineura; species Rhineura floridana. Next base: position 22,290 of record NW_026902543.1, on the reverse strand, counting down.
TGTTGTTATAATGTTATTTAATTTAATTTTTGTAAATTGTATTGCTTTTATTGTATTTTTATTATATTTTTATATTGTATTTTTATATCTGTGTATTGTATTTTTCTCTGTAAGCCGCCTTGAGGGCCTTTGGCTGAAAGGCGGGTTATAAATAGAATGTAATAATAATAACAATAAATAATAATAGTACACCAACATTAATACTGCAATCTATATGACTTATTCAACATTATTATTGATTCAGGGTATACTTACCAAGAGTAGCATTTAACACTAGTCCTTCTCAGAGTTTACTCACTGAAGGGATGGACAAGACAAACTTAGGTTCATTAATTTCTAAGCAGGATTTAGCTGAATAGAACCCAAATACTGGGAATGTGTGTGGCAACACGGCTATAAAAATGGGCTATAATTTAGTACCCTGCCCCAGCTTCTCTTCCATCTTTCTTTCCTGGGCCTTTAATTCCACCTTCTCTATGTTTTCTCATCTCCTCAGCAGTCTTCTGCCTCTGTTCCCTTCATTCTATTGAGCAGTAGCTAGCCATGTTAGTGAGATGCCCTCAAATTCTCCAAACCATGGAAAATGATCCTGTGCTCCTTCAAGATAGTGAAGCAGCCTGCAGCCTGGCAAAGTCATGTGTAGTATAGCGGCTGGAGTGTTGGACAAGGACCTGGGAGATCACAGTTCAAATCTCACTCAGCCATGATGTTCACTGGTGATCTTGGGCCAGTCAATGACTCTCACCCTAACCAACCTCACAGGGTTGTTGTGGGGATTAAATTAGGAGGGGGAGACCAATGTACACTACCTTGAGCTCCTTGGAGAAAAGGTGAGATATAAATGAAATGAATAAAAAATAATGATTCAGATAGAAAGACAAAATTTCTAACATATACGAGAAGCTGAACATTGAATTAGCTTACCTTTTTACATTTTGTGTTGTTTTGCTCTTTCTCCCCACTTTTTTTGCGCTTCTTATCAGTGACCTTGGTAACTCGTGTAGCAGTCAGAGTAATTGTAGTTGGTGTATGTTGAAAAGCAGTATATAGTTCTACTGGAACTTCATCACCACTTTCTGTTGCACTCGTATCCCCATCTTTAAAAACACAAAGGAAGCAAGGAAATATATCATAAACTTTTTTCAACATTTAATGATTGTCCCTGCTCACTTACAATACTAACTGCCAAATGTATTCACATGCAGAAATTACCACATTTATGGAAGTAGTAATAAAATGGGTAAGTAGATATCGGTAACGTTTATTATCAGGTTTGAGGGCGAACGCATACCCATTTTGCACACATGTAATAAATTAACTTAGGAGAGCTTCCATTTTTTCCAAAAGCATTACAAAATTTCCAGAGACATTAAATCAAACCAAAGCTCAGACTTAAAAAACATTTATTTAATTATTAAATTAAACGTAACATTTTTCCTTCTCTTCTTGAGGTCTAATATATACCCACAATATATATTATATACAAAATAATTGAATATTAGAAGGCTTTTATCTGGAGAGTGCTTCAATCCGTCAATATCAATTTATGAAAGAAAGAAAATGACTACAGGAACAATGGGACAAAATACCCATGAGAATAATTTCAATCATACTATTAAATAAGGATTAATAAGACTAAAATCATTCCTGGAATGATACTATACAAAAAAAATATGTTAAGTTAATTAACAAGCCCTTCCTGAAATGGATGGTATTCCTTCTGACCTGGTCACCATCTGAAGCAGTAATAGCAACTGTGTTTTATTCCGAGTCCAAAAAGGCCATCTGTGAGCAGACAAGGAAACAGCATACGTAGCTCAACAAAATCTTACATTTTTTATTTGTCTGCAGATTTCAGGCTAGATTGCCTAACAGATGGCTTATCTAGCCAAGTGAACTCTCAAAAATCTGACATTGCTTTATCAAATTAATTTATCTCCCACAATCTACTATATGACAACCAAAGCTCTTCTTCCTGCAGGTTTTCAGCGGCATTCAAGAGCAGCTAATGTATAGAAAGGTATCACAATCCTCATGCAAAAACTCTATGACTTAAAATATCCATCAAGTCCGTCTCTTGAGAATACCTGAAATCCAGTCTAGAAAATCATGAGGCATGCCAACTGATCTTGTGCAAACAAAAACCCAACTACTAAATTAGTAATGAAACAAGTATATGATTGGAAATGTGGCCTAAAGAACAAACCACTTATCTTTCAGGTGTTTATCTCCTGCAGATATCTCCAAAAGAGGACTGGTTATTATATGAACAGATTGGTACCTATTCCCATTTTCAATGCATGTAGTATGTATGTCTACTTTGTCTTATAATAAACCTGAACACATATGACTAGGATTTGCTTGTAGCTAGCAAGTTGCTTCCATTCAGAGCAATCTCTCACTCACTCACTCTCACTCACTCACTCACTCACTCTCACTCTCTCTCTCTCTCTCTCTCTCTCACACACACACACACACACACACACACACACACACACACACACACACACACAAATCCTGTTTGATTGACTGCATACAGGAAGGGCTGTAGCTCAGTGGTATAACCTGGGCTCATGGTTTCTCTCCAAACAAACCTTGAGCTGAAGCAAAGTTTTGCTCTTGCCCTACTGCTAGCGATCTGTTTTGAGACAAACCAACCACGAGCCCTCGTTCACGTCATTTCAAACCAGCCTCTGGCTTGTTTTCTCCCTGGTACGGCAGGAGCAGGAGCGGAGGAGAAGCAAAGCACTGGTGCACATTAAACCACTGCTTAAAATAAATTATGGTTTAAAGTTATGTGTGAACTTGGACCCTGAATAAATAATAGGGTTTTGTTGTAAGAGAAAAATATATTTCAAGACTTTTCCATAATTGCACAAATGTTAGTCTGACAAATTTCAAATATATGCATAAGCATTTTTTAGTTAAAGGATTCTTAATGTCAAGAGAAATAATTTCTCATGGCACATAATATATACTCATTATAATTTATGATTACAGAACTAAAATAACACATTCCAACAAGCTGCAAGAATATTAGTAACTACAAAAGTGTACAACTATAAATCAAAAGTAACTGGGTATTCTGTGTCAGTATATTAAAAGAGCATGTCTAATCAAATATTAATTTATGAACTCCATTACCTACCTGACATATTTTCCCTTTTTCTACGCTGTAGCAACGTTGCCCTTTCTTTATCTAAGCTCCTGTTTTAAAAAAAAGAAAATAAAAAGAAATGAAACTGAATAAATGTTAATATGTTGTTGAAACATCCTGACTTTCTGATAAATGGAGCCTACACATTAAACAGAAGAAATAATTACAGATATCAAATTACTGTTAATTCATTTTCACTATTCACAATACTATTTAAAATCTTAGCAAGGTGCTCTCTGCTCTAGGAATTTCACACAGTATAAAACCCAAAGCAAAACAGAATTGTACCAAAACAACGTAATCATATCTAGATCTGCAATTTCAATACTCCAGCTTCATAGCTAGAGAAGGAAGTACTGTAAGTATTTAGCTGAAGCGACTGAGTAAGATTTATATTCACACACTATTTATTTTTAAAGACACTTTAACTGTACATGAAGATGACCTACACAACCATTTGATCATTCTGGCTAAGAATTTAAAACTGTATGTTAATAATCTTTTTATTGACCACAGACTACTTACCTAGGTTGACAACGTTCACACAGGTATATGTCAGGAATATGCTGCCTGTCAATCCCCATGCAATCAATGTGCTGCCAAACACTTCAGTGATTAAAATAATGCATAGTGTTACTTTCACAGAATATTCAAGGTTTACACAGCACTTTCAACTTTCTCTTACATCAGATACACTGCTACAAGTTTTTCCTGAAGCTCCATTCTACTATCTGATTACCCATTTAATAAACTGCTTCATCAGCATTCACTATCTCTCCTCCAATGATATGAAAATTCAGAAAGACAAGACAAGTCACTCCACTGTTGCAAACAAGTTCAAATGTGCATAAACACCTCTTTGGATGGCAGTTTTCCCAACTAAACCCCACAAAGTGCTTTTTGAATTCTCCTTCAGTTCATGAAGCAGTTTGGCAATCTTTAACAAATGCAGTTCCAAGGAAAACTTCAGTCAAAACACACACACTGTATTATTCCTAAAGGTAAAGGTGTCCCCGCACTTGTAGTGCGAGTCGCTTCCAACTCTTAGGGTGACGTCTTGCGATGTTTACTAGGCAGACCGTATATATGGGGTGGAATTGCCAGTTCCTTCCCCGGCCTTTCTTTACCCCCTAGCATATGCCGGGTACTCATTTTACAGACCAAAGATGGATGGAAGGCTGAGTGGACCTCGACCCCTTTTACTGGAGATTCAACTTCCTCCTTTCGTTGGAATCGAACTCCGGCCATGAGCAGAGCGTCAGCTGTGTTACCGCCGCTTACCACTCTGTGCCACGCCTAGGGTTTCCCATTAAACTGCTCTCACATCTTAGTATAATCTCATGCACCCTTTTCAGTCACATGGCACCTCCTTAACCATACCAATGGCATTAATGATCTAGGCCCTGGAAACCAGCCCATGGCTGTTCCAACAGTTGGTCAAGCTCCTCACCACCCAATGCCTCCTTTTTACCCTTCTGCAGGGTTAAGAATGAGCTGTGACCCTTCTAAGCATGACCCCCGCTTGCAGAGAGTCTTTGTTGGCTTGGCTGATCTGTCACCTCCCTTCTCCATCCTGAAGGCAAAATGGCAGCTATCACAATGACAAAATGGTGATGGCTTCTATTTCTTCCATATTTGCATAATGCCCTGCAATGCCTGTGAAGGTCCTAAAAATGATTTGCTAAGGAGGGAAATGGTTCTGAGCAATTAGGGACAAGGCGGGCTGGCATCAATAGCATGAAGTAAAAAATACTTAAGAATGTTTGCATATATGGCACTACTTTACCTGCATTTGTCACAACAGATCATATATCCATCATCATGTGTAAATCCACAAATGCACCTGGTTATATCAGTTCCATAGCTTCCATCCTCAGAAGTGCTGATAGTAGTAGCACTGGAGGTCTCATCAAAATTTGGAGCAGTATATATGCCTACTTCATTCTTGCTTATAAGAACTGATGGAGGAGGAGATGCTGGAGGTGTTGGAGGAGGGCGAGCGCCATAGTTATGGTCCTGGAGAATAATATGTGCAAAATCATATATATTTTAAATGTCAGTACTGCTTTGCATGTGGAGTTATACTCTAAAAGAACAGATGTATACATCACTTTCCCCCACTATTTTATAACTTTCAGAGCATATACAGTAGGGCCCCACTCATATGGCGGGTTACGTTCCAGACCCCCGCCAAAAAGCGGAACTCCGTTAATAAAATGGTGCCCGATGCCCAAAAAATGCCGTAAAAGCAGAACAAGCACTGTATGAGTGGGGCCTTACTCTAATTACTGTAATTGAATGCCACTGTATTAGCAGGCTGCCAAAAAGCGGGGTCCTACTGTAAATGTTTTACCTAATGGAACTTTTGACTATCAAGCTACCTTAAGTGGGAATTCAAAAAACAGATTATGATGTGCTGGTGAAATCTAGACTACGCAAGATTCTAGACAAACTTTCCTGGTTTGGAAAGGCACTAAACATAACATCATTAAAAAAAAACCAGTGAGATTGCTCACATAGTTACTTGCTGGAGAGATCTGCTACAACTGGTTATATTACCTTAAGTATTTAATCTCTATTCACAGGATTTTGCTGTACACCTTCAGAGGGGTTTAGCTGCTGATTTTGAAAGAGATCAAGAGGATGGCTGAATGCACACAGTAATATTTTCATTTAAGTTTTATTCATTTTGTACTACTCTTTAAAAAGTGAACATAGCACTACTTTCCTCAAATTTCCACTGTATACTAGGTTGCTGATATTCACTTTTCAGTCATCTTGAACAAAAAACATCTATTTATCACTAATAACAAGACTAGGAAAACTGTCAGGCATCATTAAGCATGATACCTCTCAAGGCTCTACATCCACACACACTTGTCTATCACGACATAATAAAGCAGAGAAATTTATCTGAGCTGAATTCTAAAAAGGGCATCAACACAAAGCCCACCTTGCTTCTTGGCAGGCATATAGATTTCACCTAGGTAGAAGAGATGCCAGAACCCTTCAATATGGAATGCACTTCTAATACTGTGCATGCCTTATCCCCTTTAACTAAACATATGTTTCTATTTTATACATATTGGCTGGTCTATGACCGTAATAATAAAATTCATTCATTCATTCATTTTATACATGTACAGTTACTGCCATTTGTCTACAAAAAGAAAAGTAATAAAGATGAGGGGAAAAACCTAGGTTAAATAAGCAGGAGAAATCAAGAATCTTGAGCTGAGACTAGAGAAGCAGAAAGCTGAAAAAGTACTCCTCCCAGGCAAGGCTGGAACCAAGGAGGAGCCTCAGGAGTTGTCTAGTCATTACAGATCTGGATCACATGTACCTGCCTTTCCTAGGCAGCGGGGAGGGTTAACCCACTGTTGTCTGGATGCCGACCAAGGAAGGCATGTTTCTGTTTTATACCTATATAGTAACTGTCACCAGTTAGGTGCCATTTATCTACACCAAGAAAAGTAAGACTATTCACCACTCTGAAAACAATTAAAGATTGATCCCATGATCTTACTCTGAAGAAAGAGCTGACGGGATCAGATGTCCCCGTTATTGTTTCATGGTGCAGCACCTAAGGCCATATTGCATCAAACTCTAGTGCAAATTTCAACACAGCTGAGGCACTAGGAACAGATGACTAAAAAAGACTCAAAATGAATGTCATTCTCATTGTCCCATCTGTATGAAGCATAGCTGTTTTGTACATGCAACTGGGATAGGGTGGGTCAGCTAGGGTCTCTTGTTCATGAGCTGGTGAGGGTACAGTAGGGCCCCGCTTGTCGGCACCCCGCTTTTTGGCGTTCCACTAATACGATGGTGCCAGCGGGGCAATCAGCTATAGCATGGGGAACTCCAGCCAGCTATCAGCTGGAGTGTGCAAACTCCCCACGCTACAGCTGATCACGCACTACAGCTGATCAGCTGTAGCGTGGGAAGCTCGCGCGCTACAGCTGAGTAGGGCCCCACTTTCTGGCAATTTTCGCTTTCCGTCGGGGGCCTGGAAAGGAACCTGCCGTATGAGTGGGGCCCTACTGTAGTTACTTTTTCTCCATTGTGAAGTTGAAGAGTAACACTCTTTCCCACTTCCTCTTTCATCTCTCTGTGCTTTTTAAGACTCCGATTAATTCTGGTGGACCCAACTTTTACCCAGAACCCTTGGGAAAGTGAAATGTGTGTGTGCTCTTTCTGTCTTGGGGGGGGAGGGAGAGAAATGGCCAGAAGGAGTGGCGGCCACAGCACACACTCACAAATTCAAATGTGCCCACAGGCCTAAAAAGGTTGGTGATCCTGGTGTGACAGGATTAGGCTAATCAAGGAGCAGGACTTTAATAGTTTTAATGTCATATCCATTCACAATAGAAAAAAAAATCTGTTGGGTTGGAGCCAGACTTTCCAGGAGAACTTAAAACAGGATGCTTCTGCAGGCGAAGGCAACTTTTGTCAATTCTTCCATTCTCCAGCAATTTTCTTTACCTTTCAAAAATCAGCTCTGGAGGGTTGGGAGACTCTCCAGAACAGTGTGGAAGGTAGCACCATGGGTTAGATAGATATGGGGAAGGAGGGGAAATCCATCTCCAGAAGAGCCTCCATTGGATCTTGAGCCCTTCCATTCATGGGAAGATAAGTCTAGAGACAACCCACTTTGTTAAAAAAGGACAGCAGTAAAAGAGAGAATACAAGACTTCTAGAATTAGAACCGTGAGAAACTAAAATCAATATCTTCTATAAGAATGGCAAGATTTTGTCTGTTTTAATGGATGACTTCCCATAATAAACCAGAGAAAATGAACTAACCAAGACACGTTTGTAATTCTATTTACTGAAAAAGAACCCTGAATAAGTACTTTTAAAAACTTACTGCATAAGGCAAACCGATGTAACTGTGTGAATGATGAGAGCTGCTGTTATATAGCTGGTGTGGATAACTGTTTGACTTTTCAACTACCACAGGGCTAGCTTCTACAGATTCAGGTCTGAAAAGCAAGACAGAACATTAAGATTTCATATTTAGTTGCTCTCATATTTAATCTACTTTTGTTCAATAGTCCTGAATATTTAGGTATTATGAGAAAGGTGTAAAGATGTCAATGTATGGTTCAATGGTTCTGAAGGAAACCACCAAAGAAACTGTCTGGCAAAATGCTAGTAATAGTATTCACTTAAAACTGCTATAGTGGTATGGGAGTGTGCTATCAAGTGAACACTGTATCAATTTGAACAGTGTTGTACAACACAGGAGTACAAAAATGATTACAAGGCAGCAGTACACGAGTATCAATAATTCTTATTGTTTCTGTGAACACATATGAAGTGTAGGAGTCTGCCCATATGCTGTTAGTAGTATCTGAAACCCCAATAAATTGTGACATCTAGTGGCAGAATAAGCACAGCATCGGAGGTTTCCTGTGTAGCTGATGTCCAGGAAAGTCACATTTTACATGTTTTCATTAAGGCAGAGTGAAGGAAATAACTCAAAGGAAGATGTTCCTGGTTACTTTCCCCCCTATTATATGCACAAATTATGTATCAGCATTCCAATTCCACCCTAAACTATTTTCTCCGATTACCAGCAGAATACATAAACTTTAACAGCTCAAAGCGACGGGGGAGGGAGGTAGCAGAATGTTATAAATCTCCTTCAATGCTGGAATTAACAAATATTAATTTAAGCACTCTAAATGCTAAAATGGAAATAAATGAAAACTATACCTGAATATCTATTTTTAAAATCCACAAAGCTGTAAAAAAAAGTAATTTTGCTAGAACGTAATCAAACCGGCTTCACTACGCATTGAAATATAAAGTGGTCAGGCCTTCAAGAAGCCAAGGAAAGCTGTAACTTAACAATTGTAGCTTTTAAATCTGTTTTCTGGAAGAATTCAACGAACTCTAACTCTGTTTATTATGCCCAGAAGTTGATCAATTGAAACTTAGCAACAAACACTTCAGAAGTGCATAAAATACAACGTAATACAGAACCAATGTTGCAAATTTGCAGTTATGCTACAATACTTACTCTGAGCCTGCAGCCATTTCCAAATATGAAGTTTCTGCTGTGTCAACCCCCAATGGGATCACTATGCTCATGACGTTCGTTTCTGATAAATTCGATTACTATGGAGTTCTATGCATTGGTATCCAAAACACTGGGGCATGCCAGCCACAGTGCTCATTGCAAACGTCTAAGTGCATCCACAAACTCTGTTTAACCAAAACAAAGAGATAAACTTTATTTTACTTATTTCAAAAGTACAAGTTAAAAGAGATAAGCTTTTTTAAAAAATGCGGTATGAAAATTAAGTTATGAGAGACTGTTCATAGTATAAACTAAACACATCTACACAGAAGTAAAATCCCCAGTGGTAAAAGATGCTTCAATCACTTTCTTGCATGTGTTTGTTCATTTCATCCAGATCTGCTCAAAATAAACTGATTAAGTTAGTAACACTGCATGATTACTGTATGGTCTCACTGACAACAGAAAATCTGCATACAGACTTCATTTGTAAGTACAGAACTCATTTATAAACCAGTATGTCTACGCGCATACATCTATGGTATGAATGTGCTTTAATGGTTATCTCACAATAAATAGGACTGGAGATTTCGTTAGCAAATAAATACAATAAAAATAGAAAGCAAAATGAAGATTCACTACCAGATAATTTGAAAAAAAAAGGTGGCCAAGTGATAATCCACATCAGTCTTCTGCAGTCACTTTCTCCCATCTCCTTCACTTGTCCCAACAGCAGCAGAGGGAATGGAGTGCAACTCTCTTGTGCTCCTTTGGATCCTATCAGTGTCAGTTTCTTCAGTGTGGGGCCCCAAAACATCCCCCCAGCCAACCAGCTGAAACTGGGGGATGACATAAGTGCCTGGAAGAGTTCTAGTCTCCCAAATGAAAGACTGTCCTTGATTTAATACTGTTGATTAATAGTGTGATCCTATACATGTGTACCCAGAAGCTGAGTTCACTGAATTTATATCCTAAGTAGGGATGGGGGAGAAATATGGTTCAGATTTTAATGTGAACATTCCTAATTCACATCTCCCAAAACAATCCATAAACCAAAGTGCAGTTATCCTTCAAAATTATCACTTGCAATTTTCCAAGCTAAAATGTGTACAACAATATGCATTTTTGTATGCATTGCTTGCAAAAAATGTGTGTATCAGGAGAAATGTGAACTAAAAATACTGATAATTTTTGTCAGGATTTTTGAAAACAATTGCAACCTGATGTGCAAATGTGGCAAACTGAACTTAAGACTGGAAAATGAGAAACCAACCTCTCAGGTAGGAAGGAAGGGCGGGATATACATTTAATAAAATAAAATAAATGTTTCAATTGAAATCAAGCTACCCCAATATTGGCCCCTATGAAATTATTCAATATAAAAGCCACCCTATAGAGAAGTATATACAACTTATTTTTCACATATTCCAGGTCCTGTTTCTTATGCTGTTTTGAATCAACAAGCTATACCAATGAAAAGTTAGTTATATTTCAGTTAAATATATTACATAATGCTGGTTACTTAATGAAGAATGGAAAATGTTATTTAAAGAGATCCTACAAACCTAAACTGTATTTCTAGTCCCATTTGTAGTTATCACTTGTGGTTCAACAGGATGGGTATGTATGTGCATGCTTCGCTACTTATACTAAAAGGTTTATGTCATTTTTTTAAAAAAAGTGTACAAAGTATATGCATGTTTGCATAATAATTTTTATGTACATTCATGCTACAGGCAGTTTCCTGTGTGAAACAAACCAGCTGTTTTTAGGAGGAGTCTGAAAGTAACTTGTATAAATGTTGCCTGAACCACAAAGCATAGCACTTTTCTAAAACCTTTATAACTTGAGCTATAGAAGCAGTTTTTCTCTCTTTTTAAAATTTAGCAACTAGAGAAAAGATCTGTTACAGTTCTTCCATACGGTGACTACAGCTGTAGCACAATAAGCTGTGCTGCTTCGAGTATCGTTTGGGTCCAGTGTTTGTATTTTGGCAACCTTCTTCTCTGTACTTTAACCTAATGAAAAGCAAGATACCCATTCAAGAAATGTAGTGTTTCACCAAGTCTCAGAACACGGTCTTGCTCAATCAATGGTGCTGTAAACAGAGTCTGTAGAATTAAGAATTTTTAGTCATTGTATCCATTCTCCTGGCTTAGAAACTTTCCTTAGCTGTAAAATATGAATGGAACAGGACAGATAAGCAAACCTTTTCTAATGTGCCTGAACTATTTCATTGCTTACTGTCTGCTCTGACTGCCTCAGCAGCAATGAAACTGACACATCTGCCAGAAAAAATGTAAAAGAAAAGGTTGGTATCTAAGCAGAGAAAATCTTCATCTAAAGAGGATTTTATTACAACACAGTTTTGGCTTTAAAGCTCATAGTTTTTAAATGACTTCCTGCTAAAAATGGTTATACTCCATTAAAGCTGTGGAGATGTGTTTTTTTGTTTGTATGTTCTACAATATGAAATTGTAATTATGACTAGGATCTAATTATGATTGTAATGACTCTTAGCCAACCAATACAGCAGACTGGAAGATTATGGGTTTTTTGGAGAAGGGCAATACAAAAGACTCTCAGATCCTTAAAAATAAGGCTGCTGTTAATTGTAAGACAAAGACTGCACAGGCAAAATATTTTTTTTTAAATGAGCTGAGTGATGTCACTTAAAATAGCATCCTTATATATACAGCTTCCCAATACAGGTCATTACACTCACAGAAATTCTTTTATTCCAGTATGGCTAAAATTAATACATGCAAATTTAATACTTTAACATATAAAACGTAAGGGCCTCTGGAGCATTCAAGGACCCACTATGACCAACTGGCTACACACTGAGGATAAAGCCGCTCAACTTCAGCGTGACCTTGACTCTGCTGCTGTTGCCATTTCAGATGAAGTACCCAATGGAGTGGGTGATGTGTTGTAGGATCAGTTTCAGCTTATACAGTCAGCTAATGTGGAGAAAGAGATACAGTCTGGCCATGTGCCCTTTTGGCCCCTGCCCCTACTGGCTTACTAAATCTAGCAGAGGGGGTTTGACTGGTTGGGTCCAGAGTATGATTAACACTTTGTTGTGTGCGTGGTGGTGGTCCCTGTGGTCTTGAAAGTACTAGCCTTGGACCACTCAGATGAAAATAGCTATCGACCAGTCGAAAATACCCCCTTCTTGGAGAAGGTGCTGGAGAGAGTAGTGATGGGACAGCTGCAGGCATTCTTGGATAACACGGGTTATCTAGATCTGTTCTAATCTGGGCATGGGACTGAGTCAGCTTTGGTTGCTCTGACAGATGACCTCTATAGAGAACAGGACAGGGGGAGTACAACCTTTTGAACTTTTGAATGAGCTCTTACACCCTATCCAGGTTCCTAGTACTAGAATCAAAGAAGAAAAAGTGCAAAAGGGAGCTCTGCAGAGAAGAACTTGTAGTACATGAATGCATTTCAAGTAGCAGCCCTCCACAGGTGGAATCTCTGCCATTTGGTACTGACCACTACACTAAAGATACTGAAAAACAATGCTCATTATATCTTCTACAGCCAGTGTCCAAGATTTAGCAACAAACAGCTTCATATACCATATAAAGAAACAACATGAAATCTCATTCCTAATGCCATTAGAAATTTGTTTTGCTGTGATATGCTACAGTTAACATTGGACACAGATATCCATTATCAAGAAAGACTGTAGCAGTAGGAAGGCAAGTCTCTTACTCACAAAACTTTCACACAATATTCACTACGTCGCTTCAAACTTCATCATGGAAAACAAAGGGATAACACACTCGAAATGTAGTATGTAGAGTGCATGGATATGCAAATCTATTCTGATCGAGCCCCAATGCATTTCCAAAACAAATGAGCTTATACTATGTACCAACAAACCCACCCTGCTAGCTGCACCTATACATCTACTTAAAAAGGAAAGGTGTCCCTGCACTTATAGTGCAAGTAATTTCCGACTCTTAGGGTGACGTCTTGCGACGTTTACTAGGCAGACCGTATATATGGGGTGGAATTGCCAGCTCCTTCCCCGGCCTTTCTTTACCCCCCAGCATATGCCGGGTACTCATTTTACGGACCACAGATGGATGGAAGGCTGAGTGGACCTCGACCCCTTTTACTGGAGATTCGACTTCCTCCTTCCGTTGGAATCGAACTCCGGGCGTGAGCAGAGCTTTGGCTGCGTTACCGCCGCTTACCTCTCTGCGCCACAGGGTCTACTTACATGCTGGTATAGTGCAATGGCTAAGAGCAAAAGTTGAAAACTGGGATGTTCCTAGATTATTTTTTATTTAAGTACTTACTTACTTAACTCACTAGGTGGCCTACATCAAGCTACTATCTCCTAGCCTCGGCCCCTATCTGCAATATGGAGGTAATGATGCCCACCTACATTATAGAACATGTATTATGATTACTGAGATATTGTATGTGAAGTGTCAGAAAACTTAAGGAGCATTTTAAAAACACTTATTGTTAGTACTAGAACCTAACCCAAAAGGACATACTAGGCTTCAAGCCAGCTTGGCTTTTGCTGAACTGGGCTTTAGCCGGCATAATTCTATGTATTGAATGATAGTAAACAGAAAAACCAAGGGCCACAAGCCTGCTTGTCCTCATTATTTGAAGCCATGAACAATATCAACATAACTATTTTCCTGCACCAATAGTCTTTAATCAGGATTATTAAACTATTCCCCATGAAGTAACTGGATGTTTATTAAACTAAACTATAACCAAAATGATTGAACTGTGGTTTGCAATCCTCTTTGGAGAGCTTGCTCGAGCAAGGTTTACTGGTTCTGAAGTTACAGCAAACTATTGCTTGATCAAAGGAAGATATCCATTAAGCTGAGGGCACATGGGGAAGTGGGATGGGGGAAGTATACAAGCACTATGATTTTGGGGAATGGAAACAATGGCCTGGCACAGGGGATTTGGAATGAGCTGCACGCTCCCCTGCCCCATCCTCCTGTCTTGCATACAAAACTAGGAGAACACTGGTTTGTTCTAACAAAAGTTAGTTAACACACCAGAATCTGAAACCATAATTTTATCCAGGTTTTTATTTAAACTAACCTTGGTTAGAAGAAACCATGGTTCCCCACATTTCTTGTGTGAAAGAGAGAAGGAGCACATGAGCATCCCAAGTTCATTCCTGATCACCTAAATCATAATTAAGATTGTATGTCTGAATGCACAGACTCGCTCCATTTATCAATATCATTTAGATTGAAATTGCTGTGAAATTGCTCCAAAGAAGAAATGGAGGGTACAGGACGGATGAGATACAGCCTTACAGTAGGGCCCCGCTTTTCGGCGGCCTACTTTTCGGCATTCCACTAATACGGCGGCTTTCAATTAGAGTAAGGTGTCACTCATACGGTGCTTGTTCCGCTTTTACAGCGTTTTTCGGGCATCGGGCGCCATTTCATTGACGGAGTTCCACTTTTCAGCGGGCTTTGCTTTTAGGTGGGGGTCTGGAATGTAACCCGCCATATGAGTGGGGCCCTACTGTATTTTCCAAGCTTCTTTCACCTTCTAGGGTAGCTTGAGAGCCCCTTTTCCTTCTCTTGAGAGTCACTATTCTTATTTCCTTCCTCATCTTCTCCCTTCCCTTCTGGTATCTCATCTGTTTAGAGTGTGAACTCTTCAGGAAGGGATATTCTGGTTTGCTGTAGCCCTTAAACCAGTCTCTCAGTTTGGGTATCACGTGAAACTAGGTTTTAAGAATGAGGAAAACTTCACCAAAACCAGGTATGTAAGGAGAGGAGAGCAGGGATGAGGAAAGTGATGGCACATCAATCCACATGTCACTATCAGTCCACATATGCTCATATACTACAAATAGTAGCAACTGTTTATAAGCCAACAAAGTTTTATAGAAAACACAGGTCCTGCCAATTCAGTCATCAGCAGCAGCAGCATCTCCTCTAGATGGAGAAAAATGAAACTATTGCATGACCAACATTAAAAGTTCTATACATCCCCCATGCCATTACTACCAGTAAGATCTAGTGGTGCAGATGGGCCTTAAAATTCAAGAGTGGCAATAAATTTATATCCAGATACTGAACACTTGCTAGATTTTGTGCTGTGATGTTAAAATGAAACAAGTAATGATATCAAAAATTCACTGTGGTTTCACAGAATCAAGAAGGTATGAATCAAGAAGGTATTTGTCCCTGAAGCATTAGGCACAATAGTTGACCAAAGTCAGAAGTACAGTGTCAGTGCTATCCCTGACAGCAATACTCCATACAGATATTCAAATACACTGAAGCTACATAACTGAAATGTTCATAAACCTGAAGCCTATTCAATCAACAATCTTATCAAAAAAGGGGTTTGAAGAAATTATATGGGGCCTGTCACAAGCTGCAACCAAAAACCTGTGGACTGAAAAAGACAGGTAACACCACAATGCATTGCTCTCAAGCTCTTCTGGTTATTAATCCAAATAAAGTGGAGAATACCCTGAAGTAGTCTGACTTTATCCTACCTTCATTCTCTTTTTCATGCTGCAAATGAACACTACGCAAGTCTTTTTATGTATATTTCAAAATTAGATACAGAACTGTAGCATCTACAAACATGAAGTTATTACAACTTTTCATTTCTATTGGTAGTTTTCAAGCTTTCTGCTCCCAAGAAGCCTTTCCACATCCATCTGACTGGCAAGAATTTTCTATGCATCTGCTGAAGAAGACTGAGTTCCAGAGGCATATTTCAGGGAAAACTCTTAATTTATCTAGGACGGCAGCAAGACCCATCAGGCTTTCCACTGCCCTGCCCAATACAAATGAGGAGTACAGCATAGAATATGTTCCAGCACTCTCTTGTGACTATAGATTCCAGGGGAAGACTGGTGATGATGGACTTGGGTCAAGCATTCATGCGGAGAAGCTTTTCCACCATCACTGATCTTCTCACTAAGGAACCAAAGATAAGTTTTCAAAGCAGCCCAGGGTTCCCCTCAGAAAAACTATTCTGAAATCCCTGGATATGCTATTTCAAGAGGTTGCAAGTACTAAAAAATAGAACACCAAGGGCAATTTGATACAAATCCCATTATATTATCTTTAATTGCAGTTGTCATATGTTTTTCACTGAACAGTTATTTATTTATTTATTACATTTATACCCCACCTTTCTTTCATTATAGAACCCAGGACAGCATACATGTGGTTCCCAGGCAGTTTCCCATCCAGGCACTGACCACACCTACTTAGCTTCAGCAAGGTGATGGCCTCATGCACCTTCAGACCATAGCCTGGAACCAGGCTATGAGGATGAGAAAACAGTCTTAAACCTATATTGGCCCTGGGCTCCTACTGGAAGGAAGAGCGGGATATAAATGTGGTAAATAAATAACAATCAAGGGCATACTATAGTCAAATATTTCCAGCTGATAATTGTATGTAAAGCATACCACTGAAAGAAATACTAAATTTTAGTTTAGATTTCCTTTTATTGCCCCATTCATCTGTTTTGCTACTTATAATATACGCCTCCCCTACCCTTTCTCCTCTCATCCCCCCTACTGCCAAACAGAAAATTCTACTTATAGATGTTAGGGCTGGGGGTCTGGAGGCAGGCAGGCAGTTCAGCAGAAAATCACCCTACAAGCTCTAATTGAAGAACCAACCCTGGGTCAGCAGCTTTCTGAGGCTAGATAGGATCCTATTGGCTCCTAACATCACTTGATTCTTGCTGGACTGGAAGTTACAATACTTTCTAGCAATCTGCAGTAGTGGCAGTATAGCACATCAGTTATCACATGAACAGTTCCCCTGGGTCAGAGCTGGGGAACCTGTGGCCCTCCAGATATTGTTTGCCTCCAACTCTCATCAGCCCCAGTCAGCACTGCCAGTGAGCAGAAATTATGGGAACTGTAGTTCAACAACATCTGGACAGTCACAGGTTCCCACTTGTATTAGGTTGTAAGATGCTATTGTAGTGTACAAAGTTAACAGCCTAGGCCTGAGCAGTACTTTATGTAAGATGGCTAGCTCCCTTCAGTCAATTTCCCATACCTATATCAGTCTCTCTCTTTACTTAGCTCACAGTGACAAAACTAGACAACACTAAGCATTATCATCCCACACCTGAATGGAATCATGCTATGCTGACAGTCCTATCTAAAGAGAATGTTGGCTCCTATATAGTCTCTACCCCCTTTCTAGAACAGAATGAAGGAGTGAAGAGAGGATGGAGAAACGGAGAACAGAAAGGCATATTCTTAAAAGAAATCCTCTTATAATTGGTATCATGTACTGCAACAAGATCTAATGAATCTGACTATAGGGTAATGGGACTCTGTATTGTACTTAGCTTTTGAAATTGACCTATAAAGAGTTAGAAATACATTTTTCAATATGTCCACACTCACATTCTGTCTGGCCTTCACAAGTTTGTAAGTTCCACTGAGCCATCAAAATACAGACTAAATCATTTGTTCCCAATAGTAACAGCATCTATAGCACCTCACTGCAATTCAGCTGTATTCTACTTCTAGAACACAGTTGGGGTATTTAAAGCAGTAACACCTGTCTAGGTTTAGAAATAACACCCACTTGTTATGGGAGAGGATCTGTCAGAGCAATATAGCTCAAGGTATATGTATTATTTCATGTATCTTTGAGTTTACCTTGCAAGGTTAAATTTGACATCTTGAAATTTTAAAATTTCATTTCAGAAAGGAAAAAAATATTACTGGCTATTAGATTTGTGCTGAATGCATGCTTCTATCTCAGAGTTCAAACATCAGGCTGCGTAGAACTGCTAGCAGTGAGCACGCAAGGCTTCTCAGGAGAGCCACCACCCTCTTGTATCATCGCTATCATTTCCTGTCCCTTTACCTAACCAACTTTTCTATGGCTATTCCTTCCTCCCTGCCTTCTTTCTTGCAGTCTCCATATCAGTCCTAGTTTTAAAATTTTCTGTTTCTGAAAATCATAACTCTGAAGAGAGAAAAACTAGCACAAAATAAATTTGCATAATTCTGAGTCCAAGTTTTTGGATTTTTATGCAGACTTTGAACAGTCCTGGAAAATCACAGACCCCAGAAACAAAGACTAATCTAGTTCAACATTTGGGAGCAACCTGCAAACAAGAGAACCTCTAAAAATTGTAACAGTCCATCTTCCCATATTTAAGATGACTAGGTCCCAGGCCAGAAGATCTACACCTTCCATGTCTTGCTTGCACAATGGAAAGTACTGACACAGAAACCAGGGCTGTGGAGTCGGAAGCAATTTTGGGTGGAGTCGGAGTCAGGAGAAATGTACTGACTCCGACTTCAAAATAAATTTTGATTGACAATTTAAAAAATATATAAATTCAAAATGTCAAAGAAGCTTCCCATGAAGTCAGCTGTAGTTGAGCATTTCACCATAACTCAAGATGGAAAACACTTTGTGTGTCAGTGTATGACACAGGACCCAGATGAAGACAAATGCTACGATGCCAAGATCAGCACATATTCAGGCAGCGATAAAAATGCTCCTATGAGAGCTTCCAATTTAAAAAGACATTTACAGCCCTTTCCAGGGCTGTGGAGTTGGAAGCAATTTTGGGTGGAGTCGGAGTCGGACAGTAGAAAAACAGGAGTCAGAGTCGAAGGTTTGGAGTACCAACTCCACAGCCCTGACAGAAACTTTCATAAACGTTGCCTTTCAAAATTCTAAACGATTAATTCATGTATAGTGCTGTATAAACCCACTCTTTCCATGAAATGGTTGCTGGATCTACCAAGTCTAAGTTAATTCAGCACATATTCTTGCTCTCTTTTTCCCATCTTCTGTCATCCCAATGTCAACTTTTAGATTTTAAGTACCTCAGTACAGAGACCTTTGTTTCTTACTTTTAGCACCCCATGCCCATTAATGGGACAACAACCAGAGCCACCTCTATACAAGGCACACTGAATCAAGCTGCTCAGGCGGCAGATTAGGAGGCAACTTTAGGAGTGGCAGACTGGTTGGGGGGCCCATGTACCCTGGCTTACCCACAAGCTACTTTGTCTCCTAGATAGCTCTGAGCCTGTGCACTGCTTTCCCTCTTCCTCCTAGTTCTGTAGGAGAGAAGGTGCTACAGTGGCAGGAAGAGAAAGAAAATATATCACAAGGAAGCAACAGCAGTGCCTCTGCTTTTCACTAGCTGTATGGGCACTGCTGGGCATAAGGAGCTGAAGTTCACATTTTAAGATGGGGTCCCCCACCCCCACAGCCTGGAAAATGGCACCTGAAAGATCAAGCGCAAGCATGGTACAACCTCAGGACGCAGACTCCCACAATTAGCTATCATGCCCTCAGGATTATCTACTCTTCAGGCCACAGCCACTAAAAGCCTCTTGGGCAGGTAGCCCTTTGGAGCAGCAGTCCACCTCAGCTTGCCTGCTTTCTCATGCCAATCTTCTTATGCAGTATCAGCACCTAACACAAATCCCAAGCAGCTAGCCTCTCAACTAGGCTTCTTGGTGTGGGTGAAGATACACAGGAAGGGACTGGGAGAGGAGGGAAAAAAGAAAGTATTGTGCAGGCATAACTCTCTCCTTGCCAACTATGAGGAAATGAATAGTACTGGGGTGGGATGGTGCTTGTCAACATCTGTGTGAAAATGCTCCCTCACAGGAGGCATTTCCCTTCCCCATTAGAAACACCCCCTTTTTTTCCTTCAGGGCTGCCTCTTTAACATGGGCATTGACCAGTGTGAGGTGCTGGTGAGAGTGGAGGACCAGGGCAGGAATCTGAGAAACAAGTACAAATCACTGTCTCAACTATGATGCTCACTGGTTGACTATGGTCCAGTCACTATCACTCAGCCTAACCTACTTTAGTGGGTTGTTGCAGGGATATATTGGTGAGGGGAACAGAAAACTATGTGTACCAACATTGGGAGGAATATTGGGAGGAATCTTGGGATATAAATGTAGTAAATAATAATTTGGCTTTGAATCACTCTCTCTCTCTCTCTCTCTCGTGGTGACAGGAAGGACCAACATAAACCAGTAAGTGTTTTGAGTGGAAGGAGAAAGTATGATAGGGTCTGTGATGGTTGGAAACAGATTAAATGAACAATAATAAAGTCAATTTTTAAAATATATGGACTAGCTCATGTCTTTATAATCTAAAATTATTCACTTGATTTTAAAAGTCCTAATATTAAAAGGGCAGTGTGATGCAGTGGTCAGATTGCTGGACTTAGGCTGCATACACACCATACATTTAAAGCACATGACTTCCCCAAAGAATCCTGGGAACCGTTGTTTGTTAAGGATGCTGGGAATTGTATCTTGGGGGGGTAAACTACAGTTCATCAATTCTCTCTAACCTATCTCTTAGGGTTATTGTGGAGAAGGATAATTGGGGCAGTTAATGCTACCCTTTACTTCTTGGAAGGATGGGATAAAAATTCAATAGGCTTAATCATTTTAGGAGCTAGCAATGCTCAGGGTGCTAATCTAGGCTGTTCTGAAAGAGCAGCAAATTGTTATATTGTTGTGGTATCTGCTGTTGTATTTTTACTGCTATAATAACTTGATTGGCATTAGATATTATGCATCTCAAGTTTTTTGGGGAGGAGGGGGATTTGTTGTCTTTTCTAAAGATTGGAAAAGAATGCCATACTAAAATGAATATCTGTGCTGCAACTAGATTGTGATAGTGGCCACTCCTGGGTATTAGATAACATGTTGGAAAGGCATTTTTCCCTTTATAAAGAAATATGAACTATTTTCCCTTTTATAAAGGAATATGAACTATTAAGGGAGAGGAGAGAATGGTCCAAAAGGCTGCACTCCAATAGACCCACATTAATGCCCTGAAAAGGAGGTTCACTAATTGACTGGTGATCTTCAAAAGTTGTAATATATTATGGTAGTTTAAAATGTTTTAAACAGATTGGGTTGGATCCAGAATGTTCCTTCTATTCATGGATGGGACTGACATCCAAGGCATTTCCTGCTGGAAGAAGGAAGGCATATCCCCAAAACTCTCTGGAACAGCTTTTTAAGGGTCACACATGGCTGCAGGAAGAAGAATCAGCAAAAAAAATCTCCCTTCTTCCTCCAGATCCTAGAAATCACCAGAACTCTGGATCCAACCTACAGAAAATAATGCAATTTATTTCTTTCAACAAAGCATGCACACAACAGCCCCCCAAAGTAAACCAACTTCTCCTAATATTTAAATTTGATAAACAGTATTAGTATACACAGTTTCTTCCCAGTTTCAAATAATGCATATTTTAGCTCTAGAGTTACAGAATGTCTGGCTACATAACAAAAAACAGCACAGAAATCAGAAATTATTTTAAAATATATTTATATTAGAATCATAACTGGTGAATCAAAATATAATGCCTTGTAAAGGTAAACAGACCCCTGACCAATACTCTCATATTACTGAATTACAAATGGTATACTGTAATTTCGTTCTGTGTGATATTTTATTTTGAAACACTGAAACTCAAAATCAGTTGTAAGTTGACATTGATTTTATGTTGGGAAATGTTTGTATGAAACATAAAAAACTGAAACACGTTCCTTGCATAAGTATTCAACCCCCACACATTAATATTTGATAGAGCCACCTTTCACTGCAATAACAGCTTTTAAGTCTTTTGGAGTAGTTATGTACCAGATTTGCACGCAGTGTCGGAGGGATTTTGGCCCATTCTTCTTGGCAGATTCTCTCTAGGATGAATTGTCGCTTATGGACTGCAATTTTCAAAGAGCACCACAGATTCTCAATGGGGTTGAGATCAGGACTTTGACTGGGCCACTGTAGGACATTCACCTTTTTGTTCTTGAGCCACTCCAGTATTGCTTTGGGCATGTGCCTGGGATCATTGTCCTGCTGAAAAGTGAATTTCCTCCCAAGCTTCAGTTTTTTAGTGGACTGAAGCAAGTTCTCTTGCAGTATTTTCCTGTATTTTGCTCCATCCACTCTTCCTTCAATTTTAACAAGATGCCCAGTTCCTGTTGATGACAAGCATTCCCACAGCATGATGCTAACCACCACCGTACTTCACTGTAGGGATGGTGTGTCTTGAGGCACGGCCAGTGTTAAATTTTTGCCACACACAGCAC
>NW_026902542.1:0-81254 GCF_030035675.1 Rhineura floridana | reverse complement strand
TATTCAGTGCAGCATTCTTTGAAAGTTGGAAGCTTGTGACATCTTAAAAACCCCTATTTGATCCACTAAAAGATATGAATCACTTCTTCTCTCTCTCTCTCTCTCTCTGGGGGTGCCATGTTCCCAGCAATTTGCCTGCAAAAACACAGTTGCCATCCTAAAATCTCTATCACACACATTTTTTAAAAAAATCATTCCGCATGCTACCAGAAAGTATGGTGCATAAAATGGCACGGCCATGCTCAGAAACCTTCCTACCAAGAAACTGTACTGGAGATGGAGAATATTTGCTAGCCATGCCTGTCCCATAACTGGTCCACATCTTCCATATTCTACTGAACATCTTGATTCCATTGGCAGGCTGTGCTTAATTGCATGGAGTTGAGTGGGGAGCAGGGGTGGGGTGGGGACCTGGGGAGGAGGGGAAAGGCCCGTTTATCTCCTATAAACAGAGTCTTGGTTGCAAGCATTTGTTATCTTTGGTGTGAAATGTAGGCCGACAGCAATTAATGTTTCCTATCCCAGCAGCTCTACAGCTTTCATGGGCGGGGGTGAGAGTGAAGGGGGGAGGACAGGCTGGCTGGAGCAATGCAATTCCTATCTCGCATCCACGTAGGCCCGGAGCCTTCCTGTCACTCATTATGCACACAGAAGAAGAGTAACAGCGGCAGCTGACAAACTCACCAAGGCCTCCCGAGAGCCTCGCGTGATAAACCGCCCTGCTTTGTGGTGTAATCAGCTTGCAATACATGCATTACTTCCTAATGAGAGTCGTGTTTAAACAAGTGTATAGAACACATCTGTCCGAGCCCTGGGATTTGAATCCGTGTGACCAATTCAACATCTGAAAGTTAAATTAATGGTAAAGAGTTTAATTGTGAGTAAACAATGCCACATTAAGGAGCAGTAAACACAGCAGTGGGGATTTAAGAAGATGGAGTGTTCATTCACAGATGTGGCCTGCTTCGGTGCCTTCCTTAATGATCTTTCCCCAGCTGTACCGTATGACTCTGTGTGTGTGTTCCCCCCTCCTACTGAAAATGGATTCTTTTCCTTCCATCACTTTTGTTCATAGGAACACAGGAAGCTGCCTTATTCTGAGTCAGGCCATTGGTCCATCTAGATCAATATTGTCTACACTGACTGGCAGCAGCTGTCTGTGATTTCAGGATGGGAATATTTCCAGCCACACTTGGAGATGCCAGAGACTGAACCTCGGGCCTTCTGCATGTGAGGCAGATGCTTTGCCACTAAGCGATGGTCCTTTCCCTCATGTGACGCGCCACCCTCAAAAGCATGTGTGCTATCCATTCAGACTGGAAGGCTGCATGTATCTGAAGGGATCCATAGACCCACAGTGATACAACACTAAAAAAACCCAAAAAACCTTATCTACCCTATACAAGAGATCCCTACATCCTGCAATGCTCCTACCTAGTACTTGCATGAGCCTATGCACAAATCCCCACTCCAGCATTCTGAAGTAGTGGTGGTAAAGTGTGTGTGTGTGTGGAGAGGGGAGGATGTACAGTACAGCTTTATTTTCCTTATTACTCTCCCTCTTATACCAACTGTGGAAGTCCATTCTCACTCTTTATTGATTTTGGTCTCCAGACGGCATATGAATGACAGACTGTATTAAGGCGATGCTAGTTGAAATGTCACCTCCATCAATATGGCAAGGCAGTGCTAAGTGAGTGGTCCTATGCTGCTTAGTGATGTATGTACACCCATCCATTAAATGCCTAAAGAGGAGGAAAATAACAGTGGAAGAAGAAGAAGAAGAAGAAGAAGAAGAAGAAGAAGAAGAAGAAGAAGAAGAAGAAACAGCAACAGCAACAGCATAGGGTAGAAGGTGGGTTTCTAAAGTGCTTCACTGCATGAGGTCCAATGGGACGGACTCAATTTCCAGAAATAAGATGGATGAGCTGTCTCCAGCCAGGGATCCAGCCTACAAGTTTGCTGGAAGACACCCTCCTTGTTTGTTTAAGGCAAAGCCTGGTTATTGAAGTTAGGGGAACAGATACTGTGGAGCTCTCCCTGGAAACAAAACAAGATCAATGTTCCATCAAGCAGTGCTCCATGCCACATTTCCCAATGTAAACAGAATTAAGAGGCCCTTCTAACCCACCTCCATTGTAATGCAAAGCCTTAAACTGCTCAATGGCAGAGCATCTGCTTTGCTCGCAGAACATCCCAAGTTCAGTCGCCAGCATCTCCAGGTAGGGCAGAGAGAGACTCCCCATCCAAAGTCCTAGAGAGCCACTGACAGTCAGGTAGACAATACTGAGCTAGATGGACCAGTGGTCTGACTCAGTACAAGGCACAGATCTTCCCCATTCC
The DNA here is from genome assembly GCF_030035675.1 of Rhineura floridana. Lineage (NCBI taxonomy): Eukaryota > Metazoa > Chordata > Lepidosauria > Squamata > Rhineuridae > Rhineura > Rhineura floridana. The sequence goes on along the minus strand of NW_026902542.1, from coordinate 78,911 downwards.
AGGAGGAACGATGGTGCCAAGGGGAAAGAGCTACGGAATGGATTTCTCCCATATGACCCAGACCATCTTACTTTATCCCAGTTGCTCCAGGAAGAGTCGCATTATGATACATTTGGCACCGACAGCCAGTCGGTCCATAAGAGCACATGAAACTTCCTGCTACCAAGTCAGACCATTCTGTTTACACTGACTGGCAGAGGCTCTCCAGACTTTCAGGCAGGAGCTCTTATCAGCCGCCATCTTTGTTTTCAGCTGTGACAAGAAAGGTGACTCATCTTCCAGGGCACTTGGAGTGGGAAATGGCTGCTCCACACAAACAAACAAAACGATGGTGGCTGCTGTGTGTGTGCGTGCGCATGCACATGTGTGTGCCTCAATGGCCATTTTTTTAAAATATTATTTGTTTTGCACAATGCCCAGAAGTCAGCTTGGCTTTTAGGAAGGGTGATTTGGTTTGTTTGTTTGTTTTAATCTGTTTGGCTGGTTGTGATAGTCTTGTTAAATTTATTACCAGTTATGTTGATTATGTTGTACTGTTTTATCTATTGTTATTATGCATTGACTAGAGGCTTCAGCATATGGTCATTAACACATTTTTGTTACCATCATCCTCACACCTACAATAACAGCAGCAGAACAGCAACATCCAGGGTATTGTTAGAGAAAAACTGGCCAATGCCTGGAGCTGCCCCTGGTCCACCAAAGTAAGCATCTCCCCATCCACCCACCAAGGTCCCCCACAAACCCCAACAATCCCCATGAGATGGCACTTTGCTAATGGAGATGTTCTACATGATGGAGGCAGGGCCAGATTAAGGCATGTTGAGGCCCACAGATATATCAAGCTGAAGAGGGCCCATAGCATTACCAAAAAAAAGTCTACTAGCCTAACGGAAAGGACAATGAAAATAGAAATAACAAAGTTTTATATTTGCAGAGATACTGGTACATAGCTGAAGATGCAACAACAACAAAAAAGAACAATTTTACTAAAAGTATATATTTTGCAATAAGCCTATCTGCATATGAAATACCTTTAAATGAAAATATGGTTTGATAGCATATGGACATCAAGCCTAATGAAATTTTGATACAAATTATAACTATTTCTGCACAGATTAATAAACACAATATGACAAATAACTGTGTTGCCATTAAGAATATTTCTGTTGTATCAGGATGTTAATGCCTGTTTTAGAGTCTGTTTTCCCCGGTGCCTTTATTTTTTAACCAATTATGTAAAACCTGAAATGTAGAGTGGTAGGGGAATTGTATACAGAGGCCCTTCATCATCTGAGGCCCTAAACTGTAGTTTACTTAGCTTGTGCATAAATCCAACCCTGGTCAGAGGCAGTATATGCCTCAGGATACCAGTTGCTGTGGATCAGGAGCTGGACAATGCCATTGCCCTCATGTCTTGCTTGTGGGCCTCCCATGGGCATCTGCTTGGCCACTGTAACAGCAGGAGGCTGGACTAGACAGGTCTTTGGCCAATCCAGCAGGGCTGTTCTGACGCTCTTAGCAGGCCCTACTTCTATTCGCTATGGAATAGCTATTAGCAGTAGCAGCTAGTGGCTCCATGTCAGTGGGGCAGTGGAATCCACTCCAGGTCTGGCCCCTCTAGTACTTTTTGACACATATCAATCTACCTGGCATAAGCTACTGATTAGGAAATTTGCAACCCTTGGCTTTTCGCTCCCCATCATCTCCACGCCAGGGTTCTCTAAAGCTTGGTCAGATATTTCTCAACGTATAATGGATATAGAACTTCAAACCCACTTATCACTGCCCATACACAAACCTGCTGTTACCATCTTTCCCAGGGGTCTTGCACCTGCGCAGTACCTCAGTAAGCTTTCCAATGCCAGATATAGAAAAGTATTTACAATGGTGAGATTTGATGTACTCCCGTCAGCTCTCCTTAATGGCAGATATCACGGAATTCCGCATGCAGACCGGTTGTGTCCGTGCGGGATGGGAGTAGTTGAGACAATATCTCATGTGCTTTTATCCTGCTCTTATTATCATGACATTCGCGCTACCAATATAACTCCTATTATTCAATTGATTCCAGGCCGGGACTCCGCTTTCTACACCAGTTATCTGCTATCGGACCGTTATCCTCAAATCACATATACTGTTGCAAGGTTCTGTATTATGGCCACTACCATTCGCAAAACATTGTTTGCTTAAATGTCTATTCAGTCTTGGCTTTGCTAACTCTGGCATGATTTTAAATAGTTTTAGTTGATGTTTGATGTTTTGTATTGGTCACCGACCATAATAATAAAATTCATTGTTTGCATTCATTCATTGTTTGCTCCAGGTTTGGACAGCTCTTTGAAAGTTCATAGTAAAACCCAGAGTGGGTTCCACTGCCCTGCTGACATGGAGCCACTAGCCGCCATTAGCTATTAAGCCTATTTCCACTCACATGTGGCACATAATATAGATACTGGCTCCTGAAGTATTTGACTGTCAAATACCCACTAGGAAGCATGACTTCCTAGCATATATCGCAGCCCAATCCTACACTGAAACCCATCAGAATTATTCATAATTAAGGTCTCATATGCACCTTACATTTGTAAGGGAGCATAATGCCACTTTAAACAGTAATAGCTTTTCCCAAAGAATCCTGGGAGCTGTAGTTTGTTAAGGCTACTGAGAGTAGGGAGACCGCTATTCCTCCACAAGAGCTGCAGTTCCCAGAGTGGTTTAAAGCCCAATCCCTCTTGCCAGGGAATTGAAGTTCTATGAGGGGAATAGCGGTCTCCTTACAACCCTCAGCACCCTTCGCAAACAGTTCCCAGGATTCTTTGGGGGAAGGCATGGCTCTTTAAAGTGGTATGATACGTAAGTATGGGGCCTAAGCACAGATGAGATTGAATCTACATGTTAAAGGTGCACTGCCTAGAATTGACTAATAATGCTACCAGGAGCTCTTTGTCTCTCTTTGTCTGTCAAAAATAACCATAAGAATTTGGCTTGGATCTCTTAAACCAGAAGCTGAGAGTCAGAAACAGATCTGTTGTCTTTTGAGCCTTTGTTGTATGGGCCTTTGTTTACCCACACTTTATCTTTTCTCATTAGCCCTTTATTTTAATGAGTGCAATTTCCCCGACTTCCAAAGGATACCCCCTGTACAATCTCGCCCCAGAAACTCACTCCCTGAGCCCTTTTGGAGAATCCCATCCCATGACAAACAAAACAACTAAGCCACACTTCACACATGTACCCTCTGTAACTAACACCATTTGCCAATTTGCCAAGGAGCAGAAAACCTCTTAGCACCATTTATTTGCCTTGCTGCTGAGTGATCTCAACTCTGGTGAAGACACAAGCACAGCACTTGCGGCAGGGGGGTAGAGAGTGCAAAAATGGCACATTACAGCTCCACAACCCACCTGATTTGGCAAACTTTGGCAAAGCCATTTTCCTAATCGGCTTTAATTTAGCCATCTCTGTTGTATCACCGGGAAATGAATGAATAAAGATTGACTTACTGTCAGAAATACACCACCGGTTCATGGTGAAGCTGGCGGATCATGACGGTTTAGACAGAGCGCCGGTAATGAAGGGAGTCCTGAGGAGTCGCAGTTCTCGCCTATCCCCAACAGATTGGAGGGTCTTGGCTTCTTGAACCTCTCAGCACGTTTCAGAAAACGGGAGAGAAACAACAAAAGGTGTTAATAGCTTTACAGAGGGAGCCCCATGCTGATAGATTATCCATTAGAGTTATCCACTCACGGTGAAATGGCAAATAACATTTGATCAATTCAATTTTAATGGAAAGTGGGCCTGCAAGAAAGGAGCAGTGAGAAAAGCATAGGTCTTTTGTGGCTAATGTGCCAGTGAGAAAGGCAGGGGGAGGAGGAAGAGAGCACTTAATTGAGGTCATAATAATATTAGTGGCGATTGCCATCAATAATTCAGCCGTATTTATTACTACATGGGTAGCGTCCTGTCAACCAAGGGCTTTTGTTACATGTTAACACAAAACTTGATGCTGGATGTTGCAGCTGCTGTGGACTGCAGGATAGCAAGAGCGAATGATACTCTTCCTAGGTCCTTTGCCTTCTACAATAATGATATGATGCCTTCTACAATATATACATTGTTCTTTGCCTTCTACAATAGCGATACTTTGCCTTCTGCAATAAGTTCTTTGCCTTACCCAATAAATACTCTGTACTTTGCCTCCTACAACGATACCTTACTTTCTAGAATAAATACTTTGTACTTTGCCTTCTACAATACGTACTTTGTTCTTTGCCTTCCACAGCAGTGATGCTATGCTTTATACAATAGTTACTTTGCTGATTACAGAAATTTATGCTATGAATTGTAATAGTCAATGTTGTCTGTCTGTAAGGACAGCTGACCAGTCTAGCCAGAGCTATCTGTCATAGGGGATGCAATGTCATGATTTAACAACCCTCTGGCGAGAGGAAAATAAATCCTACTACTCCACAAAGTTTTGGCTGAACACATTATTGTACAATTATAGAGCTTCATTCTGGAGTTTAAAAATTTAAACGTATTAGCTTCATAAAATGCCCCATTAATCTAGGTGTCTTAAAATGACATACTTGTCTGGTAATGAGGCATTATGTATAGGAAATATGCTGTGAGGGGGGTATGAGTGGAGAGTGGAAAAGTTTAGCTTACTGGAATATCCTTTTTTTAAAAAAAATAGTAAAAATATATGTATGAAATTGTTTCATTTTGTTTGTCAATATACATACATACATACGTGTGTGTGTGTATGTATACAGTAGGGCCCCACTCATATGGCAGCTTAGGTTCCAGACCCCCGCCAAAAAGTGAAAAGCGCCAAAAAGCGGATCAGCTGTAGCGCGGGGGTCTGGAACCTAACCCGCTAATCATGCCGGAGGAGACGATCAGCTGTAGTGCACTACAGCTGATCTTCCCCTCCTCCGGCACGATCAGCTCGAGCGCGGAGTCTGATCGTGCCAAAAGAGAAGGAAATCAGCTGTAGCGCTCTACAGCTGATCTTCCCCTCCTCCGGTGAGATCAGCTGATCGCCCTGCTGGCGCCGTATTAACGGAACACCGAAAAGCGGGGCCCTACTGTATGTATATATATTCACACATACAGCAGGCGGAGTACAGTTATCAGTCATGTATAAATCATCAGGGCTTGGCATCAAGGGTCAACGTGGGCTTGCATCTGCTAAGGGCCTACACACCATGGGATGGCCCAGTAAGAAGAGCCCTCTGGGCCTGCTCTTCCTCTTCATTTTGTTCACCAGCTTCTCACTTTTGGTCCAGACAACGGTGGTGGTGATGAGCAAAAGGGCCAGTTAGATACCACAGCCTGCTTCCCTGTTGGCTTTCATGTCTGGCAATCAAGCACTGGGTAGCCGTGAGAAAGGGGAGCAATAGCAGATGCTGATGCTGATGTCAGTGAGGAGGGCCCTGGGATGGTGCCCTGCCCAAGAGTCCTCCGAAACCTGGAAGCAATGCTGAAAATAATAGTTGGGAAGGAACTAATAGGGATAGGAGAGAAATTAGATTCAGTTTGCATTTAAAAGTAAATCTACTTATTTTGTCCTTTCCAAAACAGCACACAAACCAAAACACAGCCATCTTATGAAATTCACACTTTTCCAAATTTTGCAATGTATTTCTCTAGCCAAGTAATACTGTATGTGCTCAAATATATATGCCAGGGTAAAGTGTGCAATAAACCCCCATATAGTGAAAATAACATACCAAAATGCATTATATTAAGGAAAACTGATTTGCAAAAATGTGTATATTAGGCAAAATTGCATACAAAAATGTGTTTATTTAGAACTTATCACTACAATGTTGATGAACTTTCATGAGACCTTTTTTAAAAAAATGCACACTGGTGTGGAAATGTGGAGAACTGAACTTAATGAGAATCAGAGACACTTGAAACTGACAGATCCTTCTATCCCTGGTTAAGGTAACAAATGCATTTAGTAGAAACTCAGGGTTGCGGTGAGTCACAGACCCATCACTTTTTGGGGAGCAGGGTCCCAGCCAGGTCCCTATATATGAGCCAATCAGCATGAAAAGGATGCATGTTAGCCACTGAGAAGAGTCCTTGTCCTTTCCTGCTGATTGGAGCCAATCTGAGTGAAAAGAGGTAAGTCAGCCTCTGAGAAGGGTCTTCTCAGTAGCTAACACACAACCTTCCCTTTCATGCAGATTGGTTCCTAGGAAGTCTGTTGTAGTGGAATGTGGACTAGCAGGGAGAGCAAAGGAGACAAGGGAAAGTGGAAAAGGGGGCATGGCTGTAAGGGGGTATGGTGCGACTATCATGAAAGGACCCTGTACTTCCAAATTTGCCACTAAACTACTGGATGTACCCCTAATCTACTCCCTGCCCTTCATGACATGAGCCACTGAGAATCAATTTTTTCCTACCTGCATAACTCTGCATCTTCATTGGCATAGCCCTGCTCTAGGTGCTTGTTTCTTGGTCACACTAGAGAGTGACAGAATGGAACTAGCTTTTATACGCATAGATTTCTTTATTAAATAAATAGCAGTAGGCACTGTGGGAAGGGGAAACTCTGCCAAAATTCTCCTCTCTATTAAAACTGTGTGCCCCTGACAGTGTTTTTGAACGTGTGCTTATTATTTCTAGCAAAGCCTTTATCGCTTTCACAGTGAAAAATTTAAATCACCCCTGATCCAACTCTTCTTACTGAAAGTCAGCTTTATCAACCACAAGAGATGTGGGATTTTGAAGAGATCTGAGCAAATTCACATTGTTTGGATAAATTCATTCAGGAGGTTTCAGCAAATCAGAGGTGAAATAGATACTTGTTCTACAGAGGCTGCAGTCTGAAAAGTCGAGGTATGGGCTTTCTACAAGGAGGGGGAAAAGATGAAGAAAAGAAATGGGTGAATAGCAATATATTGTTGCGTGCCACCCCCAATCTCCAGGGATCCCTGCGCTTACCCAGGGTTTGGTTTCCTTGGAAAGAAGACTAGCAGAAACTATGGTGTCTTTATGAAATAAGGTTTATTTACACACATTCACAGCCTGAGCATAAGGTGGAGGGGTTCAAAGCATGAGTAGTCCAATAGATCTTACTTTTCCATCAGGCTTTTAGGAGGCATCCTGAAGCCATCATGCAGAGAGCATGCCTTTCTGCATGTCTCCAGTTCCCAGCCTTTCCTCCGACTAGCTAAGAAACACAAGCCTCTCTTTGGCCCCAGGAAGGGAGGGGCTCTCCTGAAGAATTTCAATAAGAATAGGATCTCCTTGGCCCATTTGCCAGTTAAAGGTCACTTGACAGACCCATTAGCCCACCTGGCCACTCTATTTAACAAAGGAGATTGATCATCTGACCAGCAGAGCAGGCTTTTCAGCTGCAGAGCCCACCTCCAGGAGTAGGGTTCCAAATCAGAACCTGGAGGGTGACTCATAGAAATCTATCTCAACTCCCAAACCCATAACAATGTCTTTTAAAAAGAAGAGTATGAAGATAGCCGCAACCCATGTTTCAAAGGGGAGTGTCTCTCTCTTTAGTACACAGTTGAAGTACAGATCACAGAAGAGAACAACAACATTACTTACAGAAGGGCAGAAATTGTTCAATGGAGAACACTGCCCCCGAATATGTGGTGCTATCAAAAATGCTAATGGCTGCCTGTACACAAGCCCCCAGTTTAAGTAAATCTGCATTGTGTATATTTAAAATCATCTCTCTGTAGTTTTAATTATATCAGTCTGCAGAGGAATAAAAAAATAAAGGAGGAGAACCCAGCCATTCCCAAGCCCAAGCCCATTTATTTAATTTATAAGCTGCCTTTCTTTTCATGATAGAAACCCAAGGCGGCCTACATATGGTTCCCAGGTGGTATCCCATCCAGGCACTGACCAGACCAGACCCTGCTTAGCATCAGCAGGGAGCTGGCCTTGTGCGCCTTCAGACCATAGCCTGGGACTGGTTAAATGAAAGTGCTTGCATGCTGACAGCTGAGATGTTCGTCCTGGCTTGTCGGATTCCCAGTAAAATTTGCACTGAAAAGGCAGCTTTAAATATACTTAAAATAAAAAAGAGCATTTGCATCTCATTTGCTACACTGGCAGTCTTAAGGTTTTATCGGAATAAAGACATGTCAAATGGATTTATTATACTTAAGCTGATAGCTTTTAAAATAAGCACAGTAACATTGGCTAAATTCAACAAAGTAAATGGCAGCAGCTAATGGCATTTATTCGTTGAACACTATTTATTTAAAAACCACAACACAGATCATTTTCTTTAAATGTGGTTCTTGTCTGTCATTCTTTGGTTGGGGTTGCATTCATTCCTGCAAGAAAAAAGTGGGGGGGAGGCAGGGAATGACATGTTGGTGATGTTCTTTTCCCAGCTGAAAAGACTGGTTTTAGGAAGCATGTGCTAGGCCCAAGCCTTTATGAATATCAGAGTGTGTGCTGTAGTCTATGCCTGAACACTCTTACTCAGAAAAGAAAACCAGGCTAGCATCAGCAGCTTTATAGGACTATATGGAATCCTACTGGCTCCTTGTGTCACCTGATCCCTGCTAGATTGGCTTCTGTGGTATCTTCTTCCAGCCATCTGCAGTGGTGGCAGGGCATCGAAAAGCATGTGGCATATATGAAATTGTCTTATATGTAGATGGACCACTGCTCAATCAGAGCTTGGAAAAGTTACTTTTTTGAACTACAACTCCCATCAGCCCCAGCCAGCATGGCCACTGGATTGGGCTGATGGGAGTTGTAGTTCAAAAAAGTAACTTTTCCAAGCTCTGCGATATTCTCTACTCGGACTGGTTGCAGCTCTCCAGACTAAGATCCTTTCAGCAGGATATCCTTTCATGCTAGGGAATAAACCTGGGATTTTCTGCATGCAAACTGCGTGCTCTACCCTTTCACTCTGGTTCATCTGAAAAATCTGATTATTTTTTTTCAAGGTAGGAACTCCATATCACCTGCAGCCGTATTTCCCCAAGGAAGCCAACTGGCAACCCTGGGACTAGAGAGCTGAAAGCACTAAATGTGGTCAGCAGGGGAAGAGCTGGAGCTCAGTGGCACAGCATCTGCTTTGCATGCACTCGGGTTCAGTCCTTGGCATCTCTAGGTAAGGGTGGAAAAGACTCCTGCCTGAAACCCCAGAGAGCTGCTGCCAGTCATTGTTGTTATGTGCCTTCAAGTCGACCACGACATGGCGACCCTATGAATCAGCGACCTCCCACAACATCTATTGTGAACCATCCTGTTCAGATCTTGTAAGTTCAGGTCTGTGGCTTCCTTTATGGAATCAATCCATCTCTTGTTTGGTCTTCCTCTTTTTCTACTCCTTTCTGTTTGTCCCAGCATTATTGTCTTTTCTAGTGAATCATGTCTTCTCATGATGTGTCCAAAGTATGATAACCTCAGTTTCATCATTTTAGCTTCTAGTGGTTTAATCTGTTCTGACACCCAATTATTTGTCTTTTTCGCGGTCCATGGTATCCGCAAAGTTCTGCTCCAACACCACATTTCAAATGAGTAGATTTTTCTCTTATCCACTTTTTTTCACTGTCCAACTTCCACATCCATACATAGAGATTGGGAATACCATGGTCTGAATGGTCAGTGTAAATGCCAAACAAACCGATTGTCTGACTCGGTATAAGACAGCCTCCTATGTGGCCGTCCCCTTCCCCTGCAAATTGTCTTGGTGGCAGAGAGAGTAAACCTACTAAATTCTGCTGTTAGAGTCCCTCTCCTCAAACTGAGTACCCTGGCACTGTATAAACTTGGGGGTCATACCCCCTCTACTCTTCAGATCGGTTTGGTGAAGATGTGATTTCCCTCTCCATCAATGTGCTGAGCTGAGAGCAGAGGTTGAACTCTCTCTCTGCCCAGCCCAGCACTGCAATCTTACCCATCACCATCACTGAGAACTGCTACTGAGGAGCAGATTGGAGTACTCCGGAAACAGGAGGGAGCACTCTGATGTGCTCTGATGGCAGCCCTCCTTCCATTTCTGGGTGCTCCACGAGGGATGGGGAACCACAGGCCAAGGGGTCAAATGTGGCTCTCTCGACCTCTCTATCTGGCCCTTGAAACTCTCTCCAGGCCTCATGCCCTCTTAAGCCACACATTTCACCACGCCTCCTTTGCAGCCTCCTTGAGCGTTCTTGCTGGATTGTCTCTTGAACTCGGACCATGCCTGCTTGCCTGGATGGAGGATGGAAAGGGCTATGTGAGTGTGTTTAGGGACTAGTCCACTGTACAAAGGTAAGATTTGCTTCTGTTGTTCTGACCACTTTTGCCGCTGGCCACACCCACATGTGGCCCCCTGGAAGGTTGTCCAGATGGGGATGTGTGGCCCTTGGACTGAATAAATGTTCTGTACTCCTGCAATCGGATTTGCTTCTCAATGGTGGTTCTCAGTCATGGGTTCTTGGTGGTAGTAGGGGACAGTGAGAAAAGGAAGAGAGCAGGCATCACTGGCACTGGTAAACTGGGTCAGGGGCTGGCAGACTAGCAGTTTGCTGTGCCAGTTATGAAAAGCAATAGCCTATACAAAGTAGGGATGGAATGATGTGTCAATTTCAGGATGGAATGATCTGTCAATTTCAGGATGGAATGATCTGTCAGTTTTGGTTCTTTCCATTCCTCATTTTTCTAATTTTAAATTTGGTTCTCCACATTTCTGCAGCAATTTGCATTTTTTTAATCTTCATGAAAATTCTTCCACATTTAAGTGTAAATTTCTCCCAATAAATACATTTTTATGTGCAGTTTTTGTACACATTTGTGCAAGCAATTTATCCTAATATAATGCTTTGCTATTTTCACCAATATATTCATTTTTGCACACACTTTCCCCCTAATATGTGCATTTTTGAACACACTGTTTGTTTGGCAAACAGCATTGCAAAATTTGAGTAAGTGCAAATTTCGAAGGATGGCTCTGTGTTTCGGTTATATTGTTTTGCAAAGTGCAGATTTGATAAAGTTGGCTTGAAATGCAAACTGAATTGAATTTCTCCCCCATTCCTAATACAAGAAGAAAGTAGATCCAAATATCATTCGTGCTCAAGTTCTCCCATTTTTATGTGACTGCTTACAACATTGATTATATATCCTAAATCTATTAACAGCCTATCCCACGGATGGCTTATAGATGGCCTTTAGGCTAGATCCAGCCCTGACAGAATTGCCCCACTTCCAGTGGTCCTGTCAGACTTTAGCTGTTATTTTTTAAAGTGCATCACAGTAAGTCTGTAACCCAGTTTTCATCTTCCATTCCTGCAGTCACTGACATCAAGGAGCAGGAATGAGACCCTGCCACTGCTCCCCTCCCCCTCCCAACGTCCTCAAAAGGTAAAACCTGTTAGCATTTTTGGTAGATATATGTATTGCAGTGGAGTGGAGAAATAACTGGTCTGTTCAGATTGGTTGTTGAAAGTACAAAGAAACGTAAGATTTATCATTTACTACAAAGTGGAAAAGGCATGCATGCTGAAACAACCATGAGGCATGCACTCAGGCAGCCATGACTTACTAACTGAGAATGAAAGACAGGAAGAGGAGGGAGGAAGGGGAGGAGCAAAGCCTGCAAAAAGAACAAGCACTTTAGAGGAGGAATCAGCAGAGGGAAGAATAGATTGCCTTTCTGTCTATCACATCTCCCACTTGTCAGGTCACTTGTAATATGTATGGGTGCTTTACTCCCAACAAAAACACCTCTTATGTGCCTAGATATTTCCATGTGATTAGGAACCCCGAGCAATCATGCTCCCTGATTATATATACTGCGGGTCCCTCCAGACATCCTTTTTATTGCATATTCATGACGATTTGTTCTCATGATGCTATGGGGGCGGTTACACACTATCCCACTTTCAATACTGTTTGCACCTGCAAAAGTTTTGGCATGGTCACACTGTTTCATTTCCAATCAGTGCCTATCCTATAACTACCTGCTGAAATCCCAAAACCTTTTATACCAGAAATGTTCTGATTTATTTTTGGCTGCATTCAGACAGCAGTTTACTCCAGTTCCCCAACTTTTCCTTACGTGTTAATTTCCACATTTTATTTGGTCTTTCACACAACATAAAAACCACTTCTGGAAATTTACCAGAATATAGTGGAAGTTTAGTACTCATGTCCATGTTAATTGCTTCCATAAAAAAAAAATCCATTTGCAACCCCATTCACCCAGAAAATAACAAGGGTAAAGTGATGAAATTTGGGACCATATACCAGCATACAGTTCTTTCCTGCCATTTTCATGTGTGGAAAGGGTGGGGGAGTAGTGACGCATCCAATGACACACCCACTGTTGTGTCACACCCACGGCCACTGGTGTGAATGAAATTTAGTGCGACATGGTGGCATATCAGTCAAAAAGCCGCTGTTCCATAATGAAACCATTACTGCAGTGTGAAAGGATGAGGAATGTTAGAAATCAGGACAGAAGCACTACAATTATAATCAGTAAAACTAACGCAATAAACCCCATGTCTGAATACAGGTTTTGTCCTGCTTTTGTTGTGCTGTGGCCCTTCCGGACAGCAATAATGAGGTGGCACTGGGGAAGCATCGCATAACAAACTAAAGTGGAATAAATCCACCACTAATGCACTAATATTGTGTCATGAATATGTTGAAGAAGACATCTGCAATAAATTACAGTCTGGAGTATCCCAGAGTGTATACAGCTTTGTATGCATAGAAAACTTTTCTCATGTTCCACTGAGTGATCAGGGTTAGGGGAAATCCCTATTTTTCCGGCAACTGGCCTGCAAAGGAAAAAGGAAAGAGACCCAGTGTGGTGTAGTGCTCAGAATGTCAGACTGGGACCTGGGAGACCAGAGTTCAAACCCCTATTCATCCATAAAGCCCACTGGGTGGCCTTGGGCCAGTCACTGCCTCTCAGCCTAACCTACCTCACAGGGTTGTTGTGAGGATAAATATGGAAGGGAGGAGGACCATGTTTGTATGTCACCTTGAGCTCCTTGGAGGAAAGGTGGGATACAAATGGAATAATAAATAAAAATGAAATATAAAGGACACAACTGTAGCTAGAAAACCTGGAACAGACTGAAGCACAGTGGGTTCATTCTGACTAAGCTATACTACTCAGAGTAGACCCACCAAAATCATTCCTGACTAACTTAAGTCCCTTTATTTCAGTGGGTTTCCTCTGAAGATGACTTTGCCAGATCCAAAGTAACCTGCAACCTGGCCTTTCCGAGGAGGAGCAATATTTGGGTTCACAGGACATACAGTTCCATGCGGCTTGACTCTGCTCTGTAGCAGTCTCTGTAAAACGATTCCATTCCACATCGTCTGTTGCTTCCATTTCTGTTCCTCTTTTAAGCAGAAGAACAAGAGAAAGCTGAGGATCTGCCAGTATCTTTTGCGGTTTGAAGACCCTTAAGATCATAATGGCTCCAAGGGGGGATTTGAAGGAAATCAGTACGTCTCCAGAGGGGAACAAAAACCTTGCAAGATTGAGCCCTGAAACAGCAATGGGAAAATACAGCGCATTGTGTTAAGTCCCCTCCTTTAGCGGTACTGTACAGGTCATAAATTGTTCTTTTTAATAAAAAAGAAATAAATTTACCTTCTGAGCGCTGATTTTTTTTAAAAAACCACTGTTACCCATTCCCTAAAGCCTTGGGGCTTTCAGGGTAGACAGCCTAGTGGAATTCCAGTTAACAGCTTAATTTTCCTCCCGATAAAAGAGACAAAAAGTTCCTTTCAGTAAAAATAAAATTAACGCGGTCAGCAAAATTGATCTATTGCAACCTCTGACCTTAGCTTAATTGTTCACAAAGGGCTAACAGTACGACTGATGAATCAATGGCTTACAGAGAGCACTGGGACTTTGTCGCTTGGGAGAATGTGACAGACTGTCAAAAATGTTTAATATGAACCTTTAAGCTAGCGAAACGATTCAGTCCACATCCAAGCAGGCAGTCTTCAGACACCACTACGCTGAAGGCCCCTGGGCAAGTGCGATGGAAATAGTTGAGCAAGATGTGTCGTTCCACAGAAAGCCTCACTTATTCCAATGGGGCGTGACTTCCTTGTGGATCTTGTCCTTTTGGGAGCCTCTAGCCCGCAATGACTAAATCATTCCTTCTTTATCTATTTATTGAAACATTAATCCATCCTGCAATAGGTGCTCGGAATGGAGAACAGCTTCCATGACAACTTTTATAAGGACCACTTAAAACCTCATATCCCTGCATGATCACTGAGGTCTTTGCAGGAGCCACTGTTAGTGGTCATGTTTCAGAAGCTCGGCTCGTATTAGAATTACCCTATAAATAAATAAATAAATAAATAAATAAAATGTAGCCAGCAAGTATAATGGAGCACCAGGGTCTTTATTTCCCCAAAAAAGATTACACTTAGGGTTAGCTTACATAAAGTTGGAGAGAGGGCAAAAACAGTCCAAGTTACATAAAAAATCTTGTACAAACAATTATTGTGGGATTGGCAGTTTTTTAAATTATATTATTTATTATATTATTTATATCCCGCCCTTCCTCCCAGCAGGAGCCCCGGGGGGGGGGAACAAAAGCACTAAAACACTTTAAAACATCATAAGAACAGACTTTAAAATACATTAAACAAGACATCTTTAAAAACATTTTTTTAAGAAACTTCAAAGACATCTAAAAAAAAGAAGAAAAAGAAAAGGTTAAAAACATGTCAAGAAAGGTTTAAAAACATATTAAAAAAGCAATTCCAACACAGACGCAGACTGGGATAAGGTCTCAACGTAAAAGGCTTGTTGAAAGAGGAAGGTCTTCAATAGGTGCCAAAAAGATAACAGAGATGGTGCCTGTCTAATTTTAAGGGGAGGGAATTCCACAGGGACTGGAATCCTACAGTTGTAGCTAACCTCTTTGGAGACTGACACAGGCAAGGCCATGCATCCAGAAATCAATCTTCTTGTATTTTCCCTCACATCAATTTGCATTGCTGAGTCACTTTTTGGGCACAATCCACCTCACCTTTCTGCCGGGCTGGAGTGAGTTGGATGTGCAGGGTCCCCGGCTATGCCAGCCAACTCCTGGCTGAGCCGTGGTGCCACCAGGAGCCTGCTGGCAATGCCAGGGGTCCACAGGGATGACCAGCCCAGTGGACAGAGGGCTGGCAGAAGCCAGGGGAAGCCCAGAAAATGGGCTGTTCTGGAGGCATGAGGGGGAGCCGCGGTGGGGGGATTTATGCAAGATCCTCCTCGTGTTCAGAGCCATCTCCTGGGTCCTGCTCAACCTTGAAACTCCGCCGACCAAAGGCCAGCACAGTAAAAAAATTGTAATGGGCCTCTTCGGTGAGCATTTACTCCCCAGGAGGCCAATTTGTGGGAGCTAGCACCTCCCGGCCGGCTCATGCGCATGGCGTTCAACTGAGCTGGTGGCTTCCAAGCAAGAGGACAATCCCGCAGAGCTTTCCCCCGGCTCCTCCTGCGCCAGCCCCCCTTCTCTTGGCTCTCTGGAATTTGGATTGCCCTGCCCGCCCAGAAGCATGCATGATATCGTGTTGCTCCTTTGCTGCAAGGGAAGATACCATAAAGCCTGGTGAGAGGTAGATTTGTTATTAAATCTGGATTACACTGTTCATGTGAGGTAGCAT
Source organism: Rhineura floridana (assembly GCF_030035675.1). Taxonomy (NCBI): domain Eukaryota; kingdom Metazoa; phylum Chordata; class Lepidosauria; order Squamata; family Rhineuridae; genus Rhineura; species Rhineura floridana. The sequence goes on along the minus strand of NW_026902542.1, from coordinate 63,284 downwards.
TATCTTCCCCCCCCCTGCATTTTAGCCTGTGTCTTTCTATGATCTACCAGTCAAGTATGTGATTGTATTTCACCTCAACAAAACCTTAAAATTACACACCTATTGTTCCTGAGCTAAGCCCATATTCACAATGATGCAGGCACCTCCTATTGCTCCTTTCGCCACCATTTGATAGGGCTCCAGCTATCATTTACAGGTTGATGAATGAGTAATAGGATTAGCTATCATTTACAGGTTGATGAATGAGTAATAGGATTAGAAAGTCACCTCTCTGAAACACTGTAATTGTCACATTGGGTGAATTGACAAAAGGGACCGGGCAACAGAGAGGTGCTCCTAAAAGAAAACACATGTTCAGCTTGCACTCCACAGGTGAGAATGCTTCAGGGAACCAGGAATGGCTAGACTACTCTGCTCAAAAGACTCGCTGCATACCAGATCACAATTCCATCACTTAGGGATGGTTCACGCCTGTGTATATGTCACTGGCTTTCTTTATTTAGGGTGTTCTATCCGCAGTGGCTCATTTCTACTAGGGAAGGCTGACAAATTTGATTCACTTTGCATTTCAAGCCGAATCTATCAATATCTAAAAAATGAGAACCGAAACATTCTTCAAAATTCACACTTATTCGAATTTTTCAATGCAGTTCACCAACCACTGTCTACAAAAATGCATATGTTAGGGGAAAGTATCCATGGAAACAAACATGAGTGAAAATAGCATACAAACATACAAGCAACATATGATGAGAAATTGCTCATACACTAGTCAAACCTGCCTGCAAAATAATGTGTACATTAGAAGAAATTTGCACTAAAATGCTGGGATTTTTTAATGAGGATTTCATTTTTTTAAAAAAAGGAAATTGCTACAGAAATCAAGAGAACTGAATTTAAGACTGGAAAAATGAAAAACTGACAGAACCAAACTGGAGAGATCTTGCTATCCCTAATTTACTCACACCATTCAATGGTAAATAAGCATGTAGGAACCAGGTATTTGGGGTGTCAAAAGAAATTTAAGTAAGGTTGTTTGCAGGGGTGAATGCTGCAGCTCAGCTCAAGTGGGCCAACCACCTTAATTCTATTCACATGCACACACACTCTCATCACCCCATCCTGATCCCCAAGGGATACTCCAACCACCACCCATTATCCCAGGTGACCTTCAGTTTCTTCTTCAATTTAGAAAGAACTTGCAAAGGGTGGAAAAGCAAGCAAGCCATGCAGTTAGGTCGTGCCACTCCCACTCTTTAGTGGGGGTGAATTTGCCACACATACCGTTTGGGGAGATGACTTGAGTTGATCTCTCCCAGGGGCAGTAGTGTAGTGGCAAATTCAGAAGTGCAGGTCCCTTCATATAAATCTCAGCCATCCCCCTCCCCGGTTTGTTTGTTTGTTTGTTTGTTTGTTTCGCTGTGGAGTTGAGAATGAGATCCTTGATCATGCCTAGGAACCAATACGCATGAAAGAGGAGAGTGTTAGCTACCAAGAAGAATCTTCTCAGTGTTTGACTCACCTCATTTCACTCTGCTTGGCTCCAATCTGCAGGAAAGGTCAAGGAAGCATGTTAGAAGACTCTTTTCAGTAGCTAACACACTCCCCTTTCATGCTCATTGGCTTGTAGGATGCTGGAGACTTTGGGACCCTGCTCCCAAAAAAGTAAAGGGTCCAAGATCCCCTGAGACCCTGCACAACTACACTCCTACCCAGGGCTAAGATTGCCCAATAGGAAGAGGGCAATCAGGCTGCTATTTAAGCTTGCTCCACCCCTCCACTTCCTTCTTCTTTTTTGAGGAACTCACTGTTCCTCCCTCTGCAGTGTGTGTGTGTATGTGTGTTACTCGTCGCTCTTTCTTTTTCACCTACTCCACACTGTAGGGTTCTGTTATTTGTTCTTGATGCATGTTCGTCTTTGGTCTGTTTGGCGTTCAGTTTGGGCAGATAAGGGAATTTAAGAACTTAACTGACAGGCAGGCTGAGGCATCATTGGGTTAAGTGAGTCACCTTCCACAGCCTTCGGCTTGGGGAGTCCTGTCTTTAGGCCTGGCACACACACCTTGGTGAGCTCTGGAGAGCAGGGCCTAGGTGTGCCTTTTGGTTTCACACACCCAAGGCTCACTTAGCAAAGAGGGCGACTTGTCTCCCATTCCTTGGCTCTTGGCTGGGCAGCCGCCAAATGCAGCTGTTTACATGCCCAGGGGAATGGAGGAATGCTTTCCTCATATATGTTAATTCAAAGCCGCCAAATTTGGTTTTTGTTTGGCAAATCTTCTATTGCTATCTTTGAATAAATACAATATTTTCACCATTACTGTGTCTGAAGACTGTCTCAAGAGTCTTCTTCCCATTTTAGACTCTCAACCAAAGTGTTTTAATTGGAGAAGTGCTGTAAGCTCAGTCACAGAACATGTGCTTGGCATGCAAAAAGGCCCGATCCTCAGCATCTCCAGGTAGGACTGGGGAAAGGCCCCTGTCTGGAATCCTGGACAGCTACTGCCAGTCAGTGTTGACAATACAGAGGTAGATGGCTGATTGAAGGCTACGCTGACTAGGGATGATGGGAGTTGTAGTACAATGACTCCTGGTCAGGTTCTACATCTCCGGCATAGACCAGTGTTCTTCAGCCTTGGGTTTCCATATGTTGTTGGACTTCAACTCCTATCATCCGTGACCATTGGCTAAGCTGATTGGGGCTGATGGGAATTGGACTCAGACAATATCTGGAGGGCCACAGGTCCCCCATCCCTGGTCTACAATGACTGGCAGTTGCTATTCAGGGTTTCAGGGTCTCTTAGCCCTACTTGGAGATGCCAGGAATTGAACAAAAGACCTTCTACGTGCCAAACAGTACCAATGAGTTCTGGTCCCTCCCCTATTTTTAGCTGCTAGAGTGCACTAGACTTTTGCATTCACAACCATTATTTTTATCTTTCTACTTTCTCAAAGATTGTGTCCATCACTCTGTTTCAGAAACAGAAAGTCTCTTAATATCAGATTTCTTGTTCTGAGCAGAAAGCTTGAAGAAGAAGAAACCGCAGAGACGAGTCCAGGCCTCATTTACCACTGATTATTTTTGCTCCGAGTCTTCCACTCTGCTAATAGGTTTCAATGGAAAAGGCCAAAAGCTGAAATTTATTTTTAATTTACAATTTTCATTATCCTGCTCCTTTGGCTCAGAACAGCAGTCCCACAAGGCCAGCTATTAACTCCATAACATGGTATAATAGAGTAAGATCATTCAGAGGTTTCTTTTTTCCCCTTCTTTTAGACTGGAGATATTATGACAGGAAGTAGTGACTAACTCTGCAGAACTTCCTGCTGGCTTAGAACAATTTCACACTCTTCTGGAGTTTGTCCTTTTTGTCATGCCTATAGGCAAACGGGGCCGTCTTTGACAGCAGCCTGGTCCTACTGGAGGAGAAAGCCAGACAGAAAGAGAAGCATCTAGAGCAGTGGTTCCCATACCTTTCCCTCCACAGACCACTTGATAATTGCTCTTGGCAGACCACTTAATGATTTTTCTACCTGTTGTAGCAATGACCATGCACTATGCCAGACACTGTATTATTTTCAATTGTATTTTTATTGCTTCTGTTTTTCCTTGCATGCTGTATTTTATTGTATTAAAATGTGGATGCCATAGAAATGCAATATTAAAAAAGCAATACAAATACAATTAAAATGAATATGAACCTTTTCAACCACAAACCCACAGACTTGCCACAGACCACCTAAATGCAGCTCATGGACCGCACTTTGAGAACCCCTGATCTAGAGAGAAGTTGGAAGCAGGAGGAAATGGAAAGGGAATGGAGATGGCTCCCTGGTGGTGCTACAGATGTCGCTGGAGTAAAACTCCCATCAGCCTTGACCTGTGGCCTTCTTTCTTAGGTTGCTGGGAGTTATAGTCCAACAACATCTGGAGGGCCACACCTTCCCCCATCCCTGCCATATCTAACTGTACTCCAACTGACTCTAAGCCAAAGAACATGGAAATTCATTTGTGCCCTATCACATTGCTTGTGCTTCCCCCTCTCCTCCCTCCATTCTTTCCCCCATGTTTAAAGGGGCCTACTCCTTTTCCCTTATGCCTATGTTATACGGTAAAACACCATCAAAGAGTCTTATGACCCCTTGAGTTCATGCATTTCAACAGCTGCTATTTATTTACCAGGGACAGTCCCCCTATTCTAGTTCCTTCCGTCTGGCAGAATTGCTGTCTCTGCCTTATGTCTTACATCTGCACTGAAGGCACCTTGTTAAATTGCTTTCGTCAAAGTTAGTAGCATTGTCATTCTTCAAGGTTCGGCTCCTGCCCAAGGTCGCTGGCACTTAAAGTTTCTGAGTGGATGCATCTTATCTCCAGCGCAGATGAAAATCAAAGGCTTGCGTATGAACAGTAAGGCCATGTGTCCACCTTTGCAGAGGACAGCCCTCTACAGGCATCATCTGTGTGAAGCGCTGACCAGATTAAGTCCAATTTAAAGATAATCCTAGGAAGGAAGAGCAGGGCCCTGGAGGCTGCTCATCCTCAGTGAACACCTGGACTGAAGACTGAGCAAGTATAGAGGTCGTATGGACACAGCCTTCATCACTATGATGGATCAGGGCAAAGGCCTGTCTAGCATTCTGTTCCCAGGAAGGCCAACCAGGTGCTTATAGGAAGCCCTGCAACCTGGACCTGAGTGCAACAGCATTCTTCCTCCCCTGCGATACCCAACAACTGATATTCAGAAGCATACTGAGTCTGAATTTTAGTTCTGTTTATATCCAAATTTGCATCTATACATATATATTACCATGAGCAAATTTTATGCAGACTGATCTGCATAAATGGCTCCCCTATAGGCAAGGATGGGAACCTGTGGCCCTCCAGATGCTGTTTGATTCCAGTTCTCATCCGGTCTAGCCAGCATGGCTAATAGTCAGGGATGATGGGAGTTGTAGTACCAGAAATATCCGAAGGGCACAAATTTCCCATCTCTGCTATAAGGCACTCTGCAGTTCACACTCTACCACTCAAAACATACTACAGCTGCTGAGATAGGTTATCGCTAGGGATGGGAGGAGAAGTTCGATTCACTCCTCGTTTAAAGCTGGGTCTATCAAATTCGCTCTTTCCAAAACAGTATAAGAACCAAAACCCAGCCATCCTCCACAAGCTAGAGGAAGCCCCAGCTGATGAAGCGTCAAGGCGAGTTAAGTAGCAGAGCGAGTTCAGCAGCAGGGCGAGGAGGCCAGGACCCACCACTCTGCCCTTCTGTTCCGTGACCTCAACTAAACCACAGTCTCCAACCTATTGACGTAATAAACCTCAAACAAAACTATGCAGGTAAGAAGCCAGCAGGCGTGTGGGAGCTTTCCAGTGTTTTGCACCGCCTGCAGCATGTACGACTATCTGCCTGTTGGACAGCAGTCGTGGATGTGCTCTCGGTGCAATGAGCTCCTGGCTCTCCGGGAACGACTTCATTTCCTTGAGGCCAAGGTGGCAGACCTGGAAAAGCTGAGAGAGGCAGAGAGGTGTGTGGAGGAGGCCTTCAGGGACGTTATAGCTGTGTCCCACTCCAGCAATGATAGCTCTCCTGCTATCATGGAGAACGATGGTCTCGGGGAAGGAGAGCATCCAGCTGAGAAAGAGGGAAACGATCCCTTAGAAGGGACCCATTCCTTGGGGGATGAGCAGCTATCCTCTCGTGCCGAGGATATATCTCCAGGGGGTGGAGGGATCCTTGTAGTGGGTGATTCGATCATTAGGAACATAAACAGTGGGGTGTGTGATGAGCGTGTAGACCACAAGGTGTTTTGCCTGCCTGGTGCGAAGGTTGCGGATATTGCCCGTCGTTTAGATAGTTTGGTAGACAGTGCTGGGGAGGAGTCAGTGGTTGTGGCGCACGTTGGCACCAACGACATGGGGAAATGCAGCCGTGAGGTCCTGGAAGCAAAATTTAGGTTGCTAGGTAGGATGCTGAAAGCCAGGACCTCCAAGGTGGCTTTCTCTGAAATGCTACCGGTTCCACGCGCAGGCCCAGCCAGACAGGCCCAGCTTCGCAGTCTCAATGCGTGGATGAGATGATGGTGTCGGGTGGAAGGGTTTAGATTTGTTAGGCACTGGGGAACATTTTGGGACAAGCCGGGCCTGTACAAAAGGGACGGGCTCCACTTGAACCAGAATGGAACCAGACTGCTGGCACTTAAAATTAAAAAGGTAGCAGAGCAGCTTTTAAACTGACTGAGGGGGGAAACCCGACAGGAGCTGAGAAAGGTCCAGTTCGGAATAAATCTCCCCCCTGGGATAAAAACCAAAGAAATGATGAAATTTTAAAAGGGGTAGGCCTAGAAGTAGGCATTGTGAGAGCAGGGGCACAGGATATAAATTCAGAAGAGCAAAATTACCACAGGCCAAACCACAAGTGCCAAAGACACTTGAAGAGAGACACTGCTTACAAGTGCCTGTACGCTAATGCTAGGAGCCTGCGAACCAAGATGGGAGAACTGGAGTGCTTGGTCTTAGAGGAGAGCATTGATATAGTGAGCATAATGGAGACCTGGTGGAATGGAGAAAACCAGTGGGATACGGTTATCCCTGGATATAAACTATATCGGAAGGACAGGGAAGGACGTATTGGTGGCGGAGTCGCTCTATACGTGAAAGAAGGCATTGAATCCAGCAAGCTCGAAACCCCAAAAGAGGCAGACTCCTCCACAGAATCGTTGTGGGTGGTGATACCATGCCCCAGGAGGGACTTAATACTGGGAACGATCTATCGTCCCCCTGATCAAAATGCTCAGGGAGACCTTGAGATGAGATATGAAATTGAGGAAGCATCCAAACTAGGAAATGTGGTAGTAATGGGTGACTTCAACTACCCGGACATAGACTGGCTGCATATGTGTTCCAGTCATGACAAAGAAGCAAAGTTTCTAGATATTCTAAATGACTATTCCCTAGACCAATTGGTCATGGAACCGACCAGAGGGACGGCAACCCTGGACTTAATCCTCAGTGGGGACCGGGACCTGGTGCGAGATGTAAGTGTTGTTGAACCGATTGGGAGCAGTGACCACAGTGCTATTAAATTAAACATACATGTAAATGGCCAATTGCCAAGAAAATCCAACACGGTCACATTTGACTTCAAAAGAGGAAACTTCACAAAAATGAGGGGATTGGTAAAAAGAAAGCTGAAAAACAAAGTCCAGAGGGTCACATCACTCGAAAATGCTTGGAAGTTGTTTAAAAACACTGTATTAGAAGCTCAACTGGAGTGCATACCGCAGATCAGAAAAGGTACCGCCAGGGCCAAGAAGATGTCAGCATGGTTAATGAGCAAAGTCAAGGAAGCTCTTAGAGGCAAAAAGTCTTCCTTCAGAAAATGGAAGTCTTGTCCGAATGAAGAAAATAAAAAAGAACACAAACTCTGGCAAAAGAAATGCAAGCAGACAATAAGGGATGCTAAAAAAGAATTTGAGGAGCACATTGCTAAGAACATAAAAACCAACAACAAAAAATTCTATAAATACATTCAAAGCAGGAGACCATCTAGGGAGGCGATTGGACCCTTGGATGATAAGGGAGTCAAAGGCGTACTAAAGAACGATAAGGAGATTGCAGAGAAGCTAAATGAATTCTTTGCATCTGTCTTCACAGTGGAAGATATAGGGCAGATCCCTGAACCTCAACTAACATTTGCAGGAAGGGATTCTGGGGAACTGAGACAAATAGTGGTAACGAGAGAGGAAGTTCTAGGCTTAATGGACAATATAAAACCTGACAAATCACCGGGCCCGGATGGCATCCACCCGAGAGTTCTCAAAGAACTCAAATGTGAAATTGCTGATCTGCTAACTAAAATATGTAACTTGTCCCTCGGGTCCTCCTCCGTGCCTGAGGACTGGAAAGTGGCAAATGTAACGCCAATCTTCAAAAAGGGATCCAGAGGGGATCCCGGAAATTACAGGCCAGTTAACTTCTGTCCCTGGAAAACTGGTAGAAAGTATTATTAAAGCTAGATTAACTAAGCACATAGAAGAACAAGCCTTGCTGAAGCAGAGCCAGCATGGCTTCTGCAAGGGAAAGTCCTGTCTCAGTAACCTATTAGAATTCTTTGAGAGTGTCAACAAGCATATAGATAGAGGTGATCCAGTGGACATAGTGTACTTAGACTTTCAAAAAGTGTTTGACAAGGTACCTCACCAAAGACTTCTGAGGAAGCTTAGCAGTCATGGAATAAGAGGAGAGGTCCTCTTGTGGATAAGGAATTGGTTAAGAAGCAGAAAGCAGAGAGTAGGAATAAACGGACAGTTCTCCCAATGGAGGGCTGTAGAAAGTGGAGTCCCTCAAGGATCGGTATTGGGACCTGTACTTTTCAACTTGTTCATTAATGACCTAGAATTAGGAGTGAGCAGTGAAGTGGCCAAGTTTGCTGACGACACTAAATTGTTCAGGGTTGTTAAAACAAAAAGGGATTGTGAAGAGCTCCAAAAAGATCTCTCCAAACTGAGTGAATGGGCGGAAAAATGGCAAATGCAATTCAATATAAACAAGTGTAAAATTATGCATATTGGAGCAAAAAATCAATTTCACATATACGCTCATGGGGTCTGAACTGGCGGTGACCGACCAGGAGAGAGACCTCGGGGTTGTAGTGGACAGCACGATGAAAATGTCGACCCAGTGTACGGCAGCTGTGAAAAAGGCAAATTCCATGCTAGCAATAATTAGGAAAGGTATTGAAAATAAAACAGCCGATATCATCATGCCGTTGTATAAATCTATGGTGCGGCCGCATTTGGAATACTGTGTACAGTTCTGGTCGCCTCATCTCAAAAAGGATATTCTAGAGTTGGAAAAGGTTCAGAAGAGGGCAACCAGAATGATCAAGGGGATGGAGCGACTCCCTTACGAGGAAAGGTTGCAGCATTTGGGGCTTTTTAGTTTAGAGAAAAGGCGGGTCAGAGGAGACATGATAGAAGTGTATAAAATTATGCATGGCATTGAGAAAGTGGATAGAGAAAAGTTCTTCTCCCTCTCTCATAATACTAGAACTCGTGGACATTCAAAGAAGCTGAATGTTGGAAGATTCAGGACAGACAAAAGGAAGTACTTCTTTACTCAGCGCATAGTTAAACTATGGAATTTGCTCCCACAAGATGCAGTAATGGCCACCAGCTTGGACGGCTTTGAAAGAAGATTAGACAAATTCATGGAGGACAGGGCTATCAATGGCTACTAGCCGTGATGGCTGTGCTGTGCCACCCTAGTCAGAGGCAGCATGCTTCTGAAAACCAGTTTCCGGAAGCCTCAGGAGGGGAGAGTGTTCTTGCACTCGGGTCCTGCTTGCGGGCTTCCCCCAGGCACCTGGTTGGCCACTGTGAGAACAGGATGCTGGACTAGATGGGCCACTGGCCTGATCCAGCAGGCTCTTCTTATGTTCTTATGTTCACAATTTGCACGTATCCAAATTTTGCAATGCAGTTCTCCAACCAAACACTGTTTCCAAGAATGCATATGTTAAGGAAAAGTGTGCATAGTAATGACTATATCAGGGAAGATAACACATAAAATGCATTATATGATGACAAATTGCTTGCAGAAATGTATAATTAGTCAAAACTGCATACAAAAATGTGTTTATTAGGAGAAAATCACACTATGTTGAAGAATTTTCATGAGTATTTTTTTTTAAAAAAAAATGCAAACTGCTGCAGGAATGTGGAGAATTGAGGTTAAGATTGGAAAAATCTTGGGAAAAACTGGGAGAACCGAAATTGACAGATCATTCCATCCTTAGTTTATTTATTTAAGACATTTATATACCACTTACTCATTCACATTTCTAAGTAGTGTACATAAAACAAACCATATATAAAATGAAACAATAAAATCATCATAAGACTGAACTAAATCATTGCCACCAGTTATTACCAATTCAAAATATATTGCACAATAATCCTGTATTTTTCTAGAATGTCTTTAGCAAAATTGCCTTCTTTGGATCTTAAATAGTGGGGAGGTGATTGGGTAGTAAGAACTGAGGCATTCGAAAACATGCCTCTATTATCATCTATGACAGGTGTGAAGAACCTCCTATGGCCTTCCAGATGTTGCTGGGTTACTGCTTCCATCACCCTGACCATTGGCCATGCTGGCTGGGGGATCAAGCTGATGGGAGTTGGAATCCAACAGCATCTGGAGGACCGCTGGGTCCCCACCTCTGATCTATGAGACAGTGGACAATATGTAAAAATGGAACTTTGAAACTTCTATTATCCTCAGTGCTAAACAGATGGACATCCACTTTACACCTTGATTTGCTACTTTAGACCTCTCCTCCTCCTCCTGATACCCCAGCACACAGCTGTACATTTTCTTTGAGGAAAATGTAACACACACACACACACACACAAATTCAATAGGAAAACAATTCACTACACCCACATCTCTTCATAGGTGAAATCCAGAGCAAAGGCCCTCTGTTTTGGCATTTTAGAAATCTAATTCGAAAGAGTTTGACAATCCACTGATGTAATACGGGTCAGCTGCATATTGACAGGGTGTTAATTTCAATTGGTGTCAGCATTGCCTGGTTTGAGTGTTAATGTCAATTAGCACCTTACTGCATAACCTCAAAAAATTCTCCTCTTGTTAGCGGAGAGAGGTCAAAGCCACTGCATTTAAAACACCCCAGGTTGGCTGACAGAATAAATGTCACAAGAAAAAGAGAAGAGTAAAAAGCGCCTAGCTGTGAATTTGGAGTTCACTAGGAACCTCAATCTCTCTCCTCCACCTCTTGCCCCTGACTTTATTCCTGCTATTAGTGTGTGTATCATGTTGGAGGGAAAGGCTAATTAATGCTAAGACTCTTCAAAATATTTTTTTCAGCCACTCTGAACCTCTAAGGAGATCCAGTGTGGTGTAGTGGTTAAGGTGCTGGACTACAGCCTGGGAGACCAGGGTTTGAATCCCCACATAGCCATGAAGCTCACTGGGTGACCTTGGGCCAGTCACTGCCTCTCAGCCTCATGAAAACCCTATTCATAGGGTCGCCATAAGTTGGAATTGACTTGAAGGCCTCTGGGTTTTGCATTCTGCATCACAGAGCTGACTATAATTCAGTCATCATTGCAACGCACCTAGTTACAAAAATATCAAGCAGCTTTTATAGCAAGTCACAGCACTGGCCTGTCTAGCAGGAAGGTCACTTCTGCATTGCCAAATAAATAAACAAACAAACAAAGAGGAAATGTGTCACCAAAAACAGAGGAGTCAAATTGGCATAAATCTGCATATGCTAATTTATATGTACAGGTGCAAATTTAGAAACACTGCCACTTACTGTGATTTAAATAGAAATACAGTATGTGTCTCCATAGTGGGGAAGGCTATGGTCTGAAAGCCCATGAGGCCACTACCTTGCTGAAGCTAAGCAGGTCTGGGTCTGGTCAGTGCCTAGATAGGAAACTGCTTGGGAACTGCAGGTATGCCACCTTGAGTTCCTTGATGAAAGAAAGGTAGGATATAAATGTAAAAGATACATAAATTTACAAATAAATGTTGTAGTGGGGAAGACTGTGGCCCCAACTGCTAGAGTGGTTTAACAATAAATCCTTCTTCCCAGTTAACTCTGGGAATTGTAGCTGTAGGAGGGGAGAAGTGCATCCTAACATCTTAGCATCATTAACAAACTACAGTTCCTGGTACTCTTTCTGGGGGAAGCCATGACTGATTAAAGTGGTATGATAGGGCTTTAAATGCTTAGTGCAGATGGGGCCTTTGACCAAGTAACCTGTGTGTCAACTCTTTGGGCACTCACTGTTGATGAGCAACTTCAAGGCCTCTGACCTCTCTTCAAATGATTCTTTAACTTCAAACTGGACTTGAATTAGGTAGCCATGGGTGTCCACAGGACCTATCCTCAAGACCTTTACACCTTGGAACTGCTTAACACCCCCCAAGGGCCTCTGATGCAGTGGTTTACCCTAAAATAGGGATGGGTAACCAGTAGCCTTCCAGATGTTGTTTGACTTACAACTCCCATCGTCCCTGACCACTGGCCATGATGTCTGGGGCTGATGGAGTCCAGCCACATCTGGGAGGCCACAGATCTCCTACCCCTGCTCTAAAATAATAATTAAAAAAAATCTACAGCCTGGTTTAGCAGGCCAATAAGTTAAAGCACTCCACATCCCCCCCCCAAAAGGAGTGAGAAAAACCCTCCTTAAACATAACAGATGGTATCACAAGAATTGTTTTGAAAATACTTATGACATGTTCCAACATCTTTCAATTAAATATACAAATTTGCCACTTGCCTTCTGTGTTTACTTCGCCAACCTGTGGATTCCCAGGTGTGGCCAGGTATAACATCACAAATGTTTATCGCTTCTCAGCTTCTCAGATGCTGTGCTGGAATTATGTACAAGCAACTGAAGCAGTGAAGCACTTATCATCTCTTGGCATGCTCAACAAATTGACTAAGCAGATTTATGCCACACACCCTGTGCTGGCGGACCACACCTTTGGTGTGCTCCCTTTGAAAGCCAGAAAATGATCCGCTTGCTAGCTTCATATGTTTTATTTTTATTTTTAAATATATTCCAAATATGTTGGGCAGACAAGTTGTGGGTCGGGGCAGGACCACTGAGATCTTCATGTTGGAGCAGAGCCCTAGCCAGAAAAATATATATCTCAGGTTCCAAAGCTGCTACATGTTTCCATTTAATTAGCAAGCTCTTAAAATGAGTAATTTGTATGAGCAAATGCTTCTTAGTGGTTTCATAATACCACAACTCATGTTTCTTGGCACTGGAAACAAAAAAACAACAACAATACAAAACCCAACGACATCAAAACATGTCGAAATCAAGCCAGGCAATGCCTTCCTTGTTTTGACATGGAAAAAGGTGCCAGGTGGGAAGAACATCGAACCCTGAAGGCTTTAGGAGGCAATGAATTTCAGCGAACTGAACCCAGCTGTTCCATTCGAAGTAGCTAGCTCTGAATCAGGTTCATCAAGGTTCATGTGAAGTTCGGTAGGAGCTCCAGTCCACAACCAGAAACATTGCCCAGAGAGCTTTTTCCCACAAGATCCCACACCACCCGAAAGAAAGAAAGAACCTCTTCCATGCGCTATTTATTTATTATTATTTTAACAAACTGTATCTACCACTTGACTGTAATAAAACTTCAAAGTGGCAAAAATCCATAAAACATTATCAATAAAAGACAGCCAAAAACAGATGTGAAAAAACATCCAAAAACTAATGGAAATTAGTTAAAAAGAGATTTAAATAACATGTTTGGATGGGCTTGCCTAAACAAAAATATTGGATTCTGGGAAAAGTACAGCAAAGGCACCTGCCTGGTGTCAATAGGCAGGGAGTTCCAAAGAGTAGACACACCCACACGAAAAGATCAGTTGCTTACAGCTGTAGAATGGGTATTATGCAGCAGCTGCAACAGTGCCAGTTTTGCAGACTGAAGTGGCCAAGTGGGTGTTGGAATATGTGGTTCAACTCCAACTTGTGGGTTGAGGCTGCATGGGGTTAAAAAGCATAGCTAGAGAGGAGACCTGATTGCTAGGCTAATATCTATCCTTTGATCTCCTGCTGACTCTCCCTTCCTGCTAGACTGATATGCATAGAATGTTGACCACATCTCCTTCTTTCTTTTCTCTTGAGAGGGAGAGCAGACATCTCTTTGTCTCTCCCTCTCCTCCAAGCGTGAGGGCAAACACTAGGCTTAGTGTTTGCATCTCCAACTTAGCTAGTTAACTAGATGTAGAACTCTTTCCTATCAAGTATGTACTTCCAGAATAAAGTAGTTATTTCTTATTTTAAAGCTTAAAGTCTCTGTCTGACTAATTCCAGAGAAGGTGTAATCTTTAGCAAAGATTCACACACACAAAGGCTCACTCAGATGCCCCATTCCCAATTTTGCTACAGTGGGCATATATGGGGTAAGGGTTGTGAGGAACTGGACATCGGGTGTACATCAGGTGGGCATGGCTTGGCAAAAACATCCTCGCAGGCCAAATGGGGAAGACTGTTAGGTAGAGGTTCCCCAGTGCTATGTTAAAGGCTGTTGTTTGAAAGGAAGCAATGGCAAGCCTATGAATTTGGAAGTTATATGAACATCCACCCACAACACATCCCATATCTGTAGGCTGCGTAATTCAACATGGCAAAATTGGTGATAGATTCAGTGTTGCCCCCAGCAACTAGAATTCAGTGGTATACAGCCTCAGAATGTGGAGGTTCTATTTATTTAGAATACTTACAGCTTGCTTAATAGCCCTGGAAGGCTCTCAGAATAAAAATCATATTCAAGGCTGGTATCAGGAATAGAATTAGAATGGTGTCGCTCCTGTGCCAGGATGATTCAGATGTTTTTTCCTGCCCTGACCCTTCATTTTCCTTGGTGATGACCTTTTCGGCTTCCACTTGCTAGGCAGCAGAGCTCTCTGATGACCTCTGAGGCAAGGGATGAGTAGTGCTGCAGCAAATTCAGAAGTTCAGGGTCCCTTCATGATTTGTCATGCCACGTCGTCTCACAGCCATGCCCCCTCACTTGTTTGTTTGCTCTCCGTTGTCCTAACCAAACTCCTCAATCCTTCCCGTACATGCCTTTTCCCACAACAACAGGCATCCCTAGGAGCCAATCAGTATGAAAGGGGAATGTGTTAGCTGCTGAGAAGAGTCTTCTCAGTGGCTGACTCACCTCATTTCACTCTAATTGGCTCCAGTCAGCAGGAAAGGAGAAGGAAGCATGTTAGAAGATTCTTCTCAGTGGTTAACACACTCTGCTTTCATGCTGATTGGCTTGTAGGTTGCTGGATACATAGGGACCCTGCTCCCCAAAAAGAAAGGAATCTAAGACACCACCACCCCCAACCCTGGATGACTACATCCCTGCAAGGGAGTAGGTCTGGAACTTTTTCAGCCTAGGATGGAGGCAAGTCTTTCCCAATGATACAGCTCTCTTCTGCCATAAATCTGTCTAACCCCCTTTTAAAACCATCCAAAGCCGAACTATCTCTGAGTTTAGAGATGTGGTGATATGTGGCCGGTATGTGGGTTCCAAGAGTGTACTCTGAAATAAGAGAGACAGTCAGCTACTCTGCTTTACCACATAGGCTAAAAGCAAAGGCCATTGCAATGCTTTGTTATTGTTGTGTGCCTTCAAGTCGATTACGACTTATGGCAACCCTATGAATCAGTGACCTCCAAGCGCATCTGTCGTGAACCGCCCTGTTCAGATCTTGTAAGTTCAGGTCTGTAGCTTCCTTAATGGAATCAATCCATCTCTTGTTTGGCCTTCCTCTTTTTCTATTCCCTTCTGTTTTCCCCAGCTTTATTGTCTTTTCTAGTAAATCACGTCTTCTCATGATGTGTCCAAAGTATGATAACCTCAGTTTCATCATTTTAGCTTCTAGTGACAATTCTGGTTTAATTTGTTCTAACACCTTATTGGTCTTTTTCGCAGTCCATGGTATGCGCAAAGCTCTCCTCCAACACCACATTTCAAATGAGTTGATTTTTCTCTTATCCGCTTTTAAAAGGGGCACTTCAAATCTGAATAGACAGAACAGAAGTCTGGGTATAACAATGCCTAAACAAACATTTTTAACTAAAAGTGCTCCTCCTGCAGTAACCTAAAAAGGACATATCCTATCCCACCCAACTAAAAGATAAACACCACTTAAGAGCAAAGTGCCTGAGTAAATAGAAACATCTTCATCTAGCAGCTCAAGGAGGATAGCAATGGCACTAGGCACATCTCTATGGAGGGAGCATTCCACAGCCGGGGGTGGTGGTGCCACCATGGAAAAAGGCTGATCTCCTGTTGCCACCCTCTGCACCTGCCTTGGAGGAGCCACACAAAGGAGGGCCTCAGATGACAAACGCGTATTTATTTGTTTGCTTCTCTCCCTCCCACATTTATCCTCACAAAAAAAACCCCTATGAGGTAGGTTAGGCTGAAAGAGAGTGACAGACTCAAGGTCATCCAGTGTGCTTTCTGGTTGAGTGGGGATTTGAACCCTGGTCTCCCAAAGCCCTAGTCAAGCACTCTAACCACTATACTACACTCGTTGACTACCCGTTTCATTGCATTTCTGCCTGTTTGCCTTCCACTCCTGCACTGCAGGAATGTATCACCCAAAAGTTGAGTGAAAAGGGAAAGCAATGTACCATGTTTGGGGAACCTATCAATTTTCACGAGAGAGAGACAGAGAGAGAGAGAGAGAGAGAGAGTTCACTTTCCCGCAAGGAACCATATTGCACTAATTTCCCTTGCTTTTAGAAGCTATCAGTTCCTTTGTGATTTCAGAAGCCATCACACCAATCCCCACTCTCCTCTTAGACCTATTTGCATGCCTAACACAACCAACACACCTCATGTTAAGGAAAAGAGCAAAGACAGCCATGCTGAACAGGTCTGGGAGCAATCCAGAATGAATGACAGTATGCATAGGTCAGCAAGAAAGCGACATAACAGCTGAATACTGGATGTGCTTTTTAATATTGTCGGTCGTTCCTTCTATCGCCCAATCTGAATTATCATAATATCTCTCTTTAGCTTCCTCCAGAAATCTAGATACACTTAAGAACATAATAAATGGCTTGATGGCTCAGACCAAAGATTCATCTAGTCTAGCATCTTGTTTCCCACAGTGGCAAACCAGATTGTCTTCTGTATTCCTTTCCTTCTATCTGTTGTTGTTTGCTAACTCAAGATCTTATCATTCTTAGTATGGGGTCCTCACAGGTCCTTCAGAAATGCTGGGTTCTTTTCCCATCCAGAGACCAACCCTAGAAAGCTCCTCAGTTGCATCTCACCTTTATCACCTCAGGCATCAAGAGTCTTCTTCACAAAGCTCCTTATTATGACTCCACCCCAAAAGCAGCTTGTATATCAGCTAAATACTGCCTAATAAATTACACTCCACCCTTTAAACACTACTGTGGTTAATAGATGACAGCTAAAAGAATTGTTTATAATTAAAGGTAGCCCTGTTATGGCCTGAATGTTCTAACACAAAACATTAATAAAGGTAATAAAATTATCTTGGTTAACAGAATGACATGTACGATTATTATTTGCATAATGCACTTATATATTAATTTCTCCTACCACAACAGTGAGTGAGGATAGGGTTTGGGTCTCTTGGCTGAACTCGCCCATTTGGCATTCCGTTGATTGGCTTGGACGTGTGATAACTCCGTTGGGACCTCATCTTGAAAAGGATATTGTAGATCTGGAAAAGGTTCAGAAAAGGGCAACCCAAATGATCAAAAGGAGGCAAGGTTGTAGCATTTGGGGCTTTTTAGTTTCGAGAAAAAGCGAGTAAGAGGTGACATGATAGAAATGTATAGAATTATGCATGGCATGGAGAAAGCGGATAGAGAGAAGTTTTTATGGTTGGAGGCAGTTCCTGGGGATCACAGGGAAGGGGAGGGTGCTCTTGTGTTCAGGTCCCGCTTCTGGGCTTCCCATTAGGGTATCTGGTTGGCCACATAAGAATAGGATGCTGGACTAGATGGGCCACTGGCCTGATCCAGCAGGGCTCTTCTTAAGTTCTCAAACTGGAATGAAATTTGGTACATACAGCCAGGATCCAGTGTTACATTTCAAGTTACAGTCCCAACCAATTCCGTTGTCAAAAGGGCTGTTCACACATTACACAAGCTGTCTCTGCATATGTAGAAATGTGTGACATGAAATGCACATGTGTAATATAGTGCTCACTTGTTCATTTGTGCAACTTGGCTGTTGCATCCACAGACTGTACACTCATTGAACGTTACATGGGAATTACTTTAGGAGTGTACAGCTGAAATATTTGCGGACACAGATTGTACTCACATTGATTGTGACATGTGACGATGAACATTCCTGTTAGAAAATGCAAAAGGTAGATCTTCTCCCAAGTGAATCCACCAAATCAATTAAGATCAGCTGTTATAGGATCATCTCAGGATATTTCTTCCATCAGAAGGGATCCAGGGAGAGAGGGCCTTTGCAGTGATGTCACTCCATTATTGGAGTGACACCCCCCCCCAAAAGAAACAGATTAATCAAGCACCTACATGATTGACATTTAGGTGCAAAGTCCTTGATATTTACCAGTATTGTTCCTGCTGAAGTCTGGTCTCACTCAGTGCCGCTTTCCTGATTTGGCTGTTTGTCTGCATTTATTTATATTAGCAGCAGTGGGGGGGGGGTTGGTGTGTGAATTTTACTGTTTGACATTTGTACATCCCTTTGGAAATGTGTTTAGCAGGAAAGCAGCTCAAAGAACATAATAAATGTCTGTCTGCCATCTAGTTGGAGATGTTGGAATGTAAGCTGGTGGGCCATGTTCAGGACATAGGAAGGTGCCATACACTGAGTGCATCTAGTTAGCGTTGTGCACACTGACTGGCAGTGGCTCTCCAGGCTTTCAAGCAGGGAGTCTTTCCCTGCCTTACCTGGAGATGCCGGGGATTGAATTTAGGATCTTCTACTCAGGGGTGTAGCAATGCAGGCAGCAGAGGGAATGAGGGCATTGCCCCCCAAATGATAATTCTGCCCCCCATGAAATTTTCCTTCAGTCCCCAAATTTCTAGCATTGCAGTAACTTAAAACTTCATTTGAGCATTTAGAAATACAGTTTAGGCATCCAAAGAGAGCAGCAGGGCAAAGTTACCACGGGAATGTGAACACAGTAAATACAAGAGTTAAAAGGGTGAATGAACACAAGTCTTGATGGATGGGGGAGGGAATTGGCAAACTTAAGTGTTTGCAATTGGAGGAAGAAAAGGTGGGAAGGGCAGTATTGTTATGCACTGCAGAGCATCTCCCCCTCCCCTGTAATGCTCAACCACCCTCTGTAGGTGGTGGTTGTTATTAGTGCATCTAGTGGGTGTGCCTAGGTTTTGGGACCTAGATTGTGCAGCAGCCTAGCCTAGTCCAGGGCAGGACCTGAGAAAAACTAGAGAGGTGAGTGAACTGGCTCTCCAAAGCCCAGGAAGCCTAATGAGACCTTACTAACTTAGCCTAGGCAATGAGGAGCTGGAAAATTGTGTGTGTGTGTGTGTGTGTGCCTATCTGGGGGGCTTTTGTTCCTTAGTTTGTTAAAAAGTTGAAAAATAATAATGCCTCTTATTTAACTTTTCTCATGCGAACTTCATGAACTACCAAAATAGGGTGTGTGAGATTTGCTGGTAGAGCCATCAGAAGCAGTGTTAGCTGGCTGGTCCAGGGCCTTTCCGTTGAACAGAGATTATGTGCTTGTACAGTTGATTCCAGCACCTGTAGTTCAGAGAGACATATAGTTCCCATGTGACATGCTGTCAAGCATTTCCTTATGAAAAGTGATGTTCATTGGTATTAATTTATTTTTTAAAGTGAAACTTCTTTTAATTGCTTTCCTAGCACGGCAAAGGAGACCAGGGTAGTTAGTTCTAGACAGTAGCTGACTCAGCAGAACTGAACTCACAGTTCACACGCTTACTAAAATATTATACCTGTACAAGGAAGCCTTTCCAAGCATGCACACTTCATATGAAGCAGGACTCACCTTTGGTGCATCTACAGCTGTGTGTGAAAATTCATTCTCAACTTTGACACGTGTTGACACCATACAGGTGTTCAGTTGTTCATCAGAGAAAAACAAACTTCATAGAATCAAAATAGTAGAGTTGAAAGGGGCCTATAAGGCCATCGAGTCCAACCCCCTGCTCAATGCAGGAATCCAAACTAAAGCATCCCCGACAGGTGTCTGTCCAGCTGCCTCTTGAATGCCTCCAGTGTTGGAGAGCCCATCACCTCCCTAGGCAATTGGTTCCATTGTCGTACCGCTCTAACAGTTACAAAGTTTTTCTTGGTGTTCAGCCAAAATCTGGCTTCCTGTAACTTGAGCACATTATTCTATGTCCTGCACACTGGGACGATCAAGAAGAGATCCTGGCCTTCCTCTGTGTGACAACTTTTCAAGTACTTGAAGAGTACTATCATTTCTCCCCTCATTCTCAAGGCTAAACTTGCCCAATTCTTTCAGTGTCTTCTCATAGGTCTTTGATTACAAGTCCACATATCATCCTTGTTGCCCTCTTCTGAACCTGTTCCAGTTTGTCCACATCCTTCTTAAAGTGTGGTGTCCAGAACTGGATGCAGTACTCAAGATGAGGCCTAACCAGTGAATAGAGGGGAACCACTGCTTCACACAGTTTGGAAACTATACTTCTTGTTAATGCAGCCTAAAATAACATTTGCCTTTTTTGCAGCCACAAAGATCCTTCTCACATGTAGTATTGCTGAGCCAAGTATTGCTGAGCCATCTTATAACTGTGTTGTTGGTTTCTTTTTCCTAGGTGTAGAACTTTGCACTTAGCCCTGTTAAATTTCATTCTTTTGTTTTCAGCCCAACTCTCTAGCCTATCAAGATCACTTTGAATTTTGTATCTGTCTTCCAAGGTATTAGCCATTTCTCCCACTTTTGGATAATCTGCAGATTTGATAAGCACTCCCTGCACCTCCTCATCCAAGTCATTAATAATGTTGAAGAGCACTGGGTCCAGGAGCAAGGCCTGCAGTACCCCACTCATTACATCTCCCCATTTTGAGAAGGAACCATTGATAAGCACTCTTTTGAGTACGATTCTGGAGCTACCTGTGGATCCACCTGATAGTTGTTCCATCCAGCCCACATTTAGCTAGCTTGCTAATCAGAATATCATGGGGCACTTTGTCAAAAGCTTTGCTGAAGTCAAGATATATTATGTCCACAGCATTCCCACAGTTTACCACAGAGATTACAAAATAAAAAAAAATTAGAGAAGATTAGTTTAGCAGGATTTGTTCTTGACAAATCCATATTGGCTTCTAATAATCACTGCATTGTTTTCAATGTGCTTACCTTTTATAATCTGCTCCAGAATTTTCCCAGCAACTGATGTCAGACTGACTAATCTGTAGTTCCCAGATTCCTTCTTTTTGCCCTTTTTGAAGATAGGGACATTAGCCCTCCTCCAGTCATCCGGCATTTCACCAATCCTCCATGATTGTGCAAAGATAATAGCCAGTGGTTATGAAAGTTCTTCAGCCAGTGCCTTCAATACTCTAGGATGCAGTTCATCGGGTCCTGCAGATTTCAACTCATTCAAAGTGATTAGGTATTCCTTTATCATTTGCCTATCAATCTCAAGCTGCAACCATGCCCCTTCAACTTCACATTTACCAGGAGGGTCATAGACCCTCTTTTGGAAGAAGACTGAGCCAAAGTAGGAATTGAGCACTTCTGCCTTTTGTCATCTGTTATCATTTTGCCATCCTCATTGAGTAGCTGTAACACCATTTCTTTTCTCTGTCTTTTACTATGGACGTGCCTGAAGAAGGCTTTTAAATTGCTTTTAGCATCTCTTACTAACCTCAGCTCATTCTCAGCTTTAGCCTTCCTGACGCCATACCTGCAATTCCATACTACCTGTCTGTACTCTTCCTTTGTGGCCTGGCCTTTCTTTTACTTCCTGTCCTTTTTTGTTTTCAGGTCATCTCTAAGCTTTTTGTGAAGCCACATTGGCTTCTGCTGGCTTCAGGTAGCAAACTTAGGGCTCATCTACACAGGGTACTGTATGTCTGGTGCTACCTGCATTCCCTTTTAATTTGCATGGTTCATATGACATTACTGGCAAACAGAAGCTATCACACAGTTTCCTTCCTGTAAATCCATACTAACCCAATCCTCTGATAATCCAAGAAGGGAAGGAAAAAACCGTCTTCACTCTATATCTCTAGGGCTTGCAGACGCTTTGCTCTGATGCTTTTAGGTGGGTGTGCCAATTGTTCCCTTCTCCACGCCCACTCGCTCCTCCTCCCTTTGTTCATTTTATCTCCTGCAATTTACAGCTACTCTCCCCCATTCTGCAATGCTTTTTTATGTTGCTGTGAACGGTGCCTTTATTTTCTTTCCCCCCTAACTTCTGCACAAAAGCATAACACTGCTCAAACAAAGATTTGCATTTCAGCTGTATTGTACCAGTAAAAATATAAATAATTGCACTTCCGTGTTGTTTTTAAAGGAAACTTTAACAATCTGAGCATGCTCGGTTGCCAGGTAACGAGAGGGAGTGGAAATGTTAAATTAGAGGGTGTGGTCTTTAGGAAACTGTGTGATTGATGCTTCCCCTCAATTGTGACTAGAAAACACAGTGTTTGCAGCTGGCATTGAACCCTTACTGTGGACGGTGCAAACAGAAAACTGAGGTAAAAACAGCGTCTTTAGCACGAAGTTATGCTCCCATGTGGATAAGCCCTTAGTAATCTTGGCTTTTGAAAGTAACATACTTGAAGGAATTTCAAGGGAACAGTTTCTCTGCAAATCTGCAGAGAAATCACAATGCATTAGACTTTATTAACAGTTCAGATCATTATGGTAAGATGACTTGCACAATATACATTTACTTCCTAGTCACTGTTATTTAGTTTATATAACTATTCTGAATGTGGAAAATAATGTTTTTTAATTTGTTTTGGGTTTTTGTAAACTTAGAAATCATAGTTCCTAATTAAAATGCATAAATTGGGGTTTATTTTTGACATTACCTAAGAAAACTTTCCCCTCCCGAAACTTTTTTGTATTGGCCGATGGCCCACCCCCCATCCCCATGTTTGTCTCTGCCCACCCAATGAAAATTGTCTCACTACACTCCTGGCTGTACTGCTGAGCTATGGTCCTTCCCTACATGGCTACATTTCAAAGCTAAACCTCTCTCTCACACACACACACACATGCACACACGCACGCACACACTTACTTATTTTTAAGAGGAAGAGGGGGGAGAAAACAAAATATATTGTAAAGCACCATGTGGAGTAAATCCTGTTGTACATTGGCCCCATCTGCACTGTGTTTGGGAAAACTTCAGAATTCAAGCTCAGGTTTAGCCACAGATTCATTGGGTAGCCCTTAGGCATGACACTATCTGACAGCCTCACTTCCTTGTCTGCAAACTGAAGCCAACATCTCCTTCCCAGGGTTGTGGTGAGAAGAACTAAGAAGTATATGGCCTCATATCAGCGATGATCTGTGATGTCGACAGGACCATCCCAAGTATGTCATTTGGGGACGGGAGGCTTCCTTCCAAAATGTTAACCAAATGCTCCTATGATCCTGCAGACAGTGCAAAACCAATGATGGGAAAGGTGATGAACTGGAAGGTTATCTGGCTTGCCCCAAAGCTACAAAGGAAGTTAGTCAGCAGCAGATCTTGGCTCGTAGCTGTCTAGCTTAGTGAAATGATGCCTTCCTTTGCTTCTTATAGTGTGGCAAACATTTCTTGTTTCAGTGCAGCCTGCAATGTTTGGCAATTGTAGCAGCTAAATAAATACATTAAAACACTTCACTAAATGTGTATTTGTTTATTCAATTGTTTAGTTATGAAATGTGAAGCCAATATTTTCCTTTCCTCTTGCAAAACTCCGCCAAGATGGTTAAAAGAAAGTGTTAAGGCCATTAAAATAAAGATGCTTTAGGTTTCAAATGCTTAAAAGCATAGAAAGGGCAAAAGAACAAAGCCTCCAGGCGTTATGCCCCAAATCCTTTTCTTCAGTGTTTTCACCTTCCTTGAGCATTCCTGTAAGGTGGAGCTGTTGCAAATCCAGTGGAAGCTAGGCATTAGGGCAAGTGCTAACTCCTGTTCGGCATTAGTTACGCCTCAACTTGAGTACTGTGTCCAGTTGTGGACACACCACTTTCAGAAGAGAGAAAGGCAACAAGGATGATCAGGGGACCAAAAACAAAGCCCTATGAGGAGAGACTGAAAGAATCGGGCATGTTTAGCCTGAAGAAGACTGAGGGGAGATACGATAACACTCCTCAAGTACGTGAAAGGTTGCCATACAGAGGAGGGCCAGGCTCTTTCTTGATTGTCCTAGAGTGCAGGACACGGAATAATGGGCTCAAGTCTCAGGAAGCCAGATTTTGACTGAACATCTCTGACTAAGGCTCCATCTACACTATACATGTAAAGCAGTATCATACCATTTTATATTGCCATCACTTCTCACAAAGAATCTTGGGAACTATATTTTGTTAAGGGTGCTGAGAGTTGTTAGCTCTCTCAGAGCTACATAGTGGTTTAACAATGGATTACTCTTCCCAGCAAACTCTGGGACTTGAAGGTGAGTCACTGAGGCTGCAGCCTCTGGCGAGTTCCAAGGGCCAGATCCCCCTCCCCTGCTGTACTCAACTGTTTCCTGCACTGAGCAGGGAGTTGAACTAGAGTCTACTAGTTACTAGACAAACCCCAAAATCCCTTCCAACAACAACAAAATATATGATTCTGTTCTTCTTCCAAGTAAAAGATAGATAGGGTTGCATGTTTAAGCTCAGCAGAGCAGAGGGATTTGTTAAAACCCTTGAATCTATGGGAAACCAACTGCAAGCTAGTTAGTTCTATGGAAGCCTCCTTGAAGTCTCCTCCCTGCTGCCCATCTCAAGGATATCCATTCTGTGCAACCTCTGAGCTCTACCGTGAGGAACATGTACCCCAGGTGGCACTTGCACTGAGTATTATTTGAAGCTGATCCATTTTTAGCACTTTCCAATTATAATTGCCTTAGTTAGGAATGCTAAATATCGTGCATAATTACTTTCAATCCTCCCACCCACATGTACATTCCAAAATCTTGAGAAGGTGTTAGTCAGCCCAACTTTCTGCCATTGTGCAGAAGATGGCAGAGAAACAGAATTACGTACATTTACAAACACAGAATCATAGAAAGTAGCATTGGAAGGGGCCCATAAGGCCATGCTCAGTGCAGGCATCCAAGTTAAAGTATACCCATAAGTACAAAGAAATAAACAGAACAAGCTGATGATCAGATGAAAGTCCATAGCACAAATAATATTAAGGAGAATGCTACAAGGCTCCTTACACAGAGGTCCTGTATATATAGCAAATCATGGAAGCGAATGAAATGGGATGTCATAGGACACACTAATAGAGCCTCACATTTCGTAAGCCTGTTCTTGTTCCTTCAGTGATATTGTCTGATTGGTTAAGACAGACATCTTCCATATCTGGAAGTAAGCCCAGTGGAGACTGGGAGTGGGGTGGGGTGGAAGACTGCTGCTTTTTTCAGGTACGATTCAATCATGTAGTGAGTTGTGTAGTTAGAGTTGATTGGGAACTCTTGTGAAATGTGCTGGAAAGTGTGTGATAATGCCTGCTTTGACACAACATCATCTAACCTTCCTGCAAAGAAATCAGAATGAATGCTCATTAAATAGCCACAATTGTCTAATCTCCCTGCAAACAAATCTAGATGAATGCTCAATAAATGTGTTGTCTGGAAGCACCCTAACTTCTGATATGTGTAGGGTTGCATAGAGTATAACTGATGCTGATGTTCTTTCAGAAATCACACATGGTAGAGTGGGTACCCCCATCAAATGAAGCACAACCTCTCCGTCAACTTTATTCTTACAAAGACCTGGAATTAATAGAAGATCTTCCAGACTCATTCTCTTGATGTCTCTCCCAATCTGGCTTCTGTGCAGATCTGTCTAGCCTGTGCAGCAAAGATTCTCTGGAAAGATATGTTTGAAGAATAGCCCAGGTTTGATGGTTGCTGCTGCCCCCCACCCCATCATACAGATGACCCTTCACCAACCTGATGCCCTCCAGATGCTGTCAGACTTTTATTATTATTGTTGTTGTTGTTGTTGTTGTTGTTGTTATTATTACCCCACCATTCATCCCAGAAGGAATCCACTACAATTCCCATCCTTCCTGTCCATGAACCATGCTGGCAGCAGCCAATGGAGGTGGGAGTCCAGAAATATCTAGAAAGCACCAGGTTGAGGAAGGCTGAGGTAGACACAATGATGTGCATTTATTCATGAGTAGTTCTACTGACCTCATTAAGACTTAGGTCAACACCACACATTTAAAGCACATCCAACGCATATTTAAAACACACAACTTTCCCCAAAGAATCATGGGAACTATAGCTTGGTAAGTGTGCTGGGAATTTGTACCTCTTTGAGGGGAAAACCAGAGTCCCCAGGATTCTGTGGGGGAAGTCATGTGCTTCAGTTGGGCACTGGATGTGCTTACATAACATGGAAACATAAGAGCCTGCAGGGTCAAACCAATGGCCCATCTAGTCCAGCATCCTCTTCTCACAGTGGCCAATCAGATGCCCGAATGGGAAACCCACAAGCAGGACCTGAGTGCAAGTGCACTCTCCCCTCCTGCAGTTTCCAGCAACTGGTATTAGGAAGTATACCACCTCCAACTATGGAGGCAGAGCAGAGACATCATGCTTTAAAGGTCCGGTGTGGATCAGCCCTTTACCTGTTGCATTAAGAGTGTGTTCCTTGGGTGATTAATCAACTTCCATATGCATACAACTTCATAGGAACATAGAAAGTTCTTTATACAGAGTTGGCCCATTAGCCCATAGCAGATGCTCTATCACTGAGCCATAGACAGCCCTTACCTCTACAGTATGGAACTAGTAGCTGGGAGTGATTTTTTTTTTTTTGCATTAAATCTCCCACCCTAACAACAAAAAAGCAAATGAAATCTTGGCGTTCCAAAATGAACTAGGCCAGCTGCCTCAGCTAGTATTTTGCAATGTCCACTTTTACCCTGTTATGTAAGATACGGGACTTAGGTGTCGAAATCCTCAGGGACACCTGAAGAGATAATGAACAGTTCAGAGAAGACTTACGGCTACACTTTTTTCATAGTATGGGAAGCCACCAGGGAGCCATATTTTCATGGAAAATACAGCTCGATGGAGGCAAGCCTCTCAGATTTATGAAGAAACTGCGGCACAAATCAATGGGGGGAGTTTGCTTTCCAAAGAATTGGGGCAGTGATGAAAAAAGCATGCATGCATGCACGTGGACACACACAAGGAAAAGGAGGAAGAGGGAAAAGGGCATGCAAAGATGTTAAGAAGGAAGGCACATGATTTATTATGGCATCTTAGACAGAAGCAGTGCAAAGTCCACTTCTGAAGTTGTCACACCTCTTCCTCTTCCCAATTGTTATTCTTTCCTGATGAGAAGCGATCGCATCACTCCTACTGACACACCGTTACACCTCCCCAATGTGATTTGTCCACTTAAAACAACATTTATCACGTTGCCGGTTTATAAATCAGTTAAACCAAGGTGACTGTGGCTATTGGAAGCCAAGCCCCCTTGAACTGATCCTCCTGTCAGATAGCTCAGCCTTCTCACTCTTGCTTGCGCTATCTCATTGGCCCAAATGGTTCTGAACAGCACCAGAGACTACCTGGTTTTTCAATCTCAGTGAGAATTAAATGCTATTTTTACCCAGTAGGCTCCATGAGGGAGGGCTGTAGCTCGGTGGCAGAGCATCTGCTTTGCATGCAGAAGGTTCCAGGTTCAATCCCCGGCACCTCCAGCTAAGGCAGAGAGAAACTCCCCTTCTGAAATGCTGGAGAGCCACTGCCAGTCAGTGTGGACAATACTGAGCAGAAGGATGACTCAGTATTAGGCAGCTCCCTGCGTTCCTGTTTGTTTTGTGCACAAACAAAACCTCTGGGAGAGCAATTCACATCAAGCCCACATCTGGGACTCATTTATAAAACCTATTCCCCATGTAGGTTCAGGACTCAGAAGTCACATGTACAGCATCATTCACGTGCATAGCCTCTAAAACCAGTATCATGGAAAATTAATTTTTGCAAGGAATGTCAAGGAAGGTTGGTGTTACTTCTGCACCGGCTTCTTAGACTTGTTGCTAGGCGTTTTGAGAGGTTATGATCTGATAAAACAGGGCAAACCATTTCAAAAACAAGATTTTAAAAAATAGGTCACACTTTTCAAATGTGTGTGTGTGCACGTGGATCTGCGGATGTGCAAAAATGTGTGTGTGTGTCATCTTTGTGCAGGAGCCAGGCTTGCGCAAAATATTTTAAGCACAATCCAGAGCAAAGTCAGCTCAAACTTAGACAGAACAAACTGAGAACTGAAACTAACAGGTCCATCCATTCTTATCTGCCGCATTTCTTTGTTTGTTTTTATGCCTGAATCAGCAAAGTGCCTTTGAAGCACTTCAGGGGATCTCGCCTCATACAGATCCCATTTTGCTTCCAACAAGCCAAAATATGTCCAAGGCATCCCACTTCACCTCAGGATTCAGGATTGGTCTGAATCTGATGTATCCCTAGGGCACAGTCCTAACCCTAGCCACCGATAACAGGGCCACAGCTGCATCCCCTGCTGTGCCATGCATGCCAGCCAGGGTGGAAGGTAGGGGCAAGCAGATCATGGGCTCAGTACAGTCACAGGACAGCAGTGGGCCAGCTCAGGATCCAATGGATCCAACTTGGCTCAATCCCTCCTGTTCCCCAGCCACAGAACATCCCATTTTGAGGCTTTTTGCATGCTCCAATGATGCCAAGTTCTGTTCAGCATGCAATATACTGCAGGAGTATGGAATACAGTTCTTCATCCTTCCAGCTTTACAAGGTGGAATGTCCCTTTTGACCCCATGAATAGTTATCAGTTCAGACACTAACAACCACTTCTCAGATGGATTTCCCTTACTTGCCTTCTTTGGATTTTGCAAAGACCTCTGAGCAAAGCAAAATAAAAATCCTGTGTAGAACTGGGTTATTTGGGGAGAGGAAACAGTTACCTTTTGATATCTTTATTATTACTTTCATAATGTGACAACTTCACCTTTGGCAAGAAAACCATTTTTCCTATCCTGTTGGTATCTTCCCGCCTGCCTTGTGTGTGTGTTTGCTTCCCCTTTCCAGATCTCCCTCTGTAGCAACTGTCACCTCCCAAAATCCATTCAATGTTCAATAGCCTGCAAAAAAAAAAAAAGATAAATTGTTAGGAACATAGAAATCAGCCTTGCACCAAGTCAGACCATTGGTCCATCTAGGAGTTAGCCCCTTCATCCAATTTTGTGGGGCAAAAACCAACCCCCAGCACTGTTTTCATTGTGCAATTTACACATAGGCATACAGGGCAATCTTTCTAGGACATTGTCACAAATTGTCATCATTACAAAGTCCCCAAATTTCAGCCAGTTACCACTTAAACATTTTCCTTCTGGAAACCACCACCTGGGGCATAAAATGTCCTAGAAATGCGTTAGGGTGTATTTACTACCCCAACCAACATTAGCAGACTGGGGTAGTAAAAACATTCCATTTTTTATTTTTAAAAAATGGTCAGGGACAAGAGCAACGTTCTACCTCCTCTGAATAAGTGTTTTCTGGCTCTGGGTGTTTGGGTATTATCAAGCACACTTCTGACACCACAGATACAAATGTTATCTGGGGTCAAGATATCAGTCCGCCATACATTGGGATAGAATATACAACCCCAAAACTGTTAATGTGGGAATTTTCTTCTCAACATTGAATGAAGGCCTAGCTCAGAACGAATTAAATCTGAACTATCACTAGAAGCTAAAATGATGAAACTGAGGTTATCATACTTTGGACACATAATGAGAAGACATGATTCATTAGAAAAGACGATCATGCTGGGAAAAACAGAAGGGAGTAGAAAAAGAGGAAGGCCAAACAAGAAATGGATTGATTCCATAAAGGAAGCCACAGACCTGAACTTACAAGATCTGAACAGGTTGCTTTATAACAGGTTGCTGATTGATAGGGTCGCCATAAGTCAGAATCGACTTGAAGGCACATAACAACAAAGGCGGCAACTCTCCAGGATTTCAGGCAGGGATCTTTCCCAGCCCTACCCAGAGATGCCAAGGACTGAACGTAGGACCTGCTGCATGTGAAGCATGTATTCTGCCACTGAATTCTATCCCTCTACCCAGGGCCGGTGCCAAAGGGCAGCCAGGTCAAGCCCTGGCCAAGGGCCCCCTCAATAGGGTAGGTGAGTAGCGCTCCCCTTCCGCAATCCGCAGCAGGATCGCTGCTGCAGATCACAGGGAGGAAGCTTCCAAGCCGCCCGCCCATTCCTTCACTCCACCTACCTCTCTCTCCTGTCTTTTGCAGCTGCACACGCTCCAAGCGCAGGGCTGCCATTAACCAAGATGGCAGCCAAGGTTTCGCTAAGGGGCTAATGCCCCTGCCACCATCTTGGTTAATGGTTTAACCATTATCGCAAGTTCTAGACTTTTTACCAGGAGTCTCTGCAACAACGCTGCAATGCGGTGTTCTGATGTCTATCTTAGGAACATAGGAAGCGGCCTTATATTGAGTCAGATCCATTGGTCTATCCAGCTCAGTATTGCCTACACTGACTGGCAGCAGCTCTCCGGGGTTTCACGTAGAGTTCTGTCCGAGCCCTACTTGGAGATGCCAGGGATTGAACCTTGGACCTTCTGCATGCAAGGCAGATGATGTGCCACTGAGCCTTCCCCAAAGATGGCTCCTGCATCCCACCACTTTTAAAAGAACTTGTATTGAAATAATTTTAACAGATTAAAATCTTCTGCCTGATTAAGTGGGAGGGATGCCTTGTTACTCAATCAAACTATTTTCATCAGCAACTGACCAGTCGATTAAATGTTGCAGCCCTATTAAGCTTGCTGCCATAAGTGAGGGTAATGAAGGAACCAGACACAGATATTGCTTGGAAAAGAATTCCAGAATTGGGGAGGGTCGTGTTGCTACTGAGGATTCCTAACCCTTAAAAAATCTCTTTCCATTTCACTGCATGTTATAACAGTAAAAATACTTCACCAACTCTCTCTCTCTGTTTGTCTTTAAGCTTTCTATCCTACCTAAAGCCCAGATTTAGCTTCCAAGAGGAGGGAAAGGAAGACAGCAGAACAGATCTAGGCAGTGGAAGATGACTAGCTCTGATTAATCAGCGTTGTATTTTTAGCCTGCAATCAAGCCATTAATCACTTAATTGCTCCAATTAATCAGTTAATATGCTCTGAGCTCTCTGTTTTAGTTAGGAGAGTTTATTCAGTTGCCAACATAGTAAGCTGAGTCAGGAACAAAGGAAGTTGCCTAATACCAAATCAAACCATTGGTCCATCTAGGTCAGTATTGTTTACACTGATTGGCAGCGGTTCCAGGGTTTCAGGCAGGAGTTCTTCCCAGCCTTGCCTAGAGATGCCAGGGATTGAACCTGGGACCTTCAGCGTGGAAAGCAGATGCTCTACTATTGAGTCATGGGATGGGACTTCCCCTACATTGTTCAGTGTCAATGGGCTAATAACAAAGCCCATATTTGATGGTCCACAAAATGTTTCTCTCTTCCAGTCCTAGGTGGACATGAACCTGGCACCTTCCCCATGCAAAGCATCTGCTCTACTGCTAAGCTATGGCCTGATTCCAAAAGGGAGGCTATTTTCTATCTTGCCCTGGATTTGGAGAGGCCTGGGACGAATGGAACCTTTTTAAGCAATGCAAAATGCAGAGGCAAAGAATTAACAAAAATGACTTCCCATGCTATGGTCAGTGTGATGCACCTCTTGGAGGCCAGTTCTACTAGGATGGGTGGACTTGCTGTCTAGATGTTACCTGCCTGTGTGGACTTGCCTGCAGGTCAAGTTAACCAGGATCATAGATCTGTTGCCTGGGTAAGCCTGCTTCTGTGAATAGACCTGATGGCTGTGTGGCACTCTACCTGCTGCTATGGCTCAGAAGCCAGGTCTATCTGGTTTGAAAGACCTATTGCATAAAGGCCAGGCCTACCAGCCAGGTCATCCTGTTGTTCACAGGCCATCTCTACCAACCTGGTAGTGTTTCAGATGTTGCAGACCAGGTGCTCTAGATCAGGAGTGAGGAACCATTTTCAGCTCAAGGGCCACATTCCCTCATGGGAAACCTTCTGAGGGTTGCATGCTAGAGGTGGGCGGGGCCAAATGGAAAAGTGGGCAAAGAAATTAGGCAAGGCTCTTAACCTTTGTGCAATAGGTTATGTTCTGGCCATGCAAAAGACAGATGTTATTACACACTCACACACCCCTAGTGAAGCAAGAAGCAGGATCACATGACAATGACACATTTTGGACACATTTCCAGCCAGATAAAAGCACTCAAGGTGGGTGTGGCCTGTGGGAGGGGGTGTGGCTCAGGGAGGGTCCCTAGGGCCAAATGGAGAGGCCTGAAGGGCTACATTTGGGTCTGAGGGCTCAGGTTCCCCATCCAGGTTCTAGATGTTCCAGGTAGACTTGGAATCCCAGTGGGACTTGCAAACTATTGTTATTAATAGTATTACTAATTTTTGCCCCACATGGCCTTTTTTTAAAGCCTGAATTTAAGGGGAGGGGGGAGCGTGGTCTGTCTCTAAGCAGTCTTACTGTGGAAGACACAGCATTAAGAAGATGCATTTTAAACTTCTTTGTCTCCACTTTTAGGGAACTGGAACAGAAAAGAAAAAGTTGAAAGTGCCACTGGTCAGGTCCTCCCCGCCCCAATCTCAAAACTGAGCCAGAAAGGCAATTTTACAGCTGCTTGATAATTAGATAGCTGCAGGAGAACATATTCACTGGTTTATTTCCAAGAAGTTATGTGTCCCTGCAATGGGGGGCTACTTTAGATTAGATGGGTCACTCTTGAGCTAAGGTTGCCAACTTTTTTTCTGGCACTGCCCTTGTGCCTTGAATAGCACAGTCTGACTTCACAAAAATGGTTCAGGCAAAGCTTCTCCTGTCACAGAGATATAAAGCCATGGGAGAATTATGGGTCTAGCAGAATTATCATTAATAATAATATTTATAATAATGTTGTGGCCCTACTCAAAGTAAACCCACTTAAATTAATGAACCTTTGTTAGTCATGATTATTAACGTCAATGGGTCTGCTTTGAGCATTGAATCCCACCCGATATTAATATTTATTTAGTTTTTGCATCACTTTCTATGAAGAATCTCAAACATAGAACAACTGCATATATCAAAATAGCATTGCATATAAAAAAGTTTTAAAAATCTCCACTTAGAAGGCTAATTGAAAGAGGAAAGTCTTCAACAGATGCCAAAACAATTATAGAGATGGCACCTGTCTGATATGTAATGGGAAAGGGTTCTTAAGGGTACGTGCCACCACCCTAAAGGCCGAATTCTGGCATTTTGGGATGGACCTACTGATAAGATAGTATCTGCAGAATGCCCTCTCCTGCAGATTGTAGTGATCATTTGATGTATGAGATGATCTCTTAGGTATTCTGGTTCCCAGCCATATAGGGATTGCGCACCGGTACCAGCAACTTGAACTTTAGCCCGGTAGCTAATTGGCAGTCAGTGCAATTCTTTCAATAGTGGTAATATGATGGCGATTCTCTGCCCAGTGAGCAGTCTAGCTGTCACTTCTGCACTAGGGGGCAGCTTCTGGGTCAGCCTCAAGGGCAGCCCCACATAGAGCTCATGGCAGTAATCCAACCTGGAAGTTGCCAGTACATGGATGACAGTGGTCAGGCCATCCCAGTCCAGAAATGGCTGTAGCTGTTTTACCAGTCAAAGCTGTTTTGACCAGGTAAGCACAGTGCTCCTTTTCATTCACCCTTAATAATCAGTCTTGTGTTTTTAGGGTATAGTCTCTAAGCAGAACTCTCTGAGGAAGCCATGTGGCCAAGGATCTTTTGCAAGCTTCATCCAAGCAGCCTTAGTGCTTAACATAAATTTACATGCTGTCATTGGGGGCAGGTCTGCTCTCTTCCCCTCTTTTTCTTGAGAGAAGCTTCTCTGATTTGGAAGAGTCAATGCTCCCTCCAGACGATGCACTGCAAAGCATATTTTTATTCTGAAGAGGCTCACCCCAGCGATGACACTGAAAGAGCTACACAAATTATGTTGAACACTAAAGCTTCATATGTATTCAGAAGCCAAGTTGGATTTAATATAGTGTGTTTTCAAAAGTTACTGTCACGTGCATGTTGAGAAGTCCAAATAGAATCCAGTCCCTTGGCTCGGCCGGCAGGAGAAATCAAATAAATTATAAAGATTTGGTTGGCATTCTGAGCAGGTAACATGAAACAACATGCCTTGCTACAGTGAAAGAACGAGAAAGAGAGCATGTTGTGTGCCATGCACTTCGCTCTGCATTTCATTTACTGATGAAAATCAGCGGGAAGAGATAACTGCAAAGTACCAATTAAACCCAATGGAGTACTAGAAAAAAGTCACCCATATGCATCACTAAGTGTTGCTGCTATAACTTAGTGGTCATTATCACAAGTCATTTGATCACTTTCATCACTGAGTGCAAAGTAGGGATATGGTCTTCTCCTGACTCGGCATGCTATAGAGCAATGGACACTAATTCATGGACAATTAGTTCAGCAGATCACTTCAGGCTGGTCTAATAGGGCATCTGGAATGCAATGTTTAGAGTTTTGTAACTCATGACAGTTTTGCCAGTGTCCTAGGAACTGTAGTTTGTTAAGGGTGCTGACAGTTGCCTAGTGTGGTTTAACAATCAATCCCTCTTCCCAGGGAACTCTGAGCACCGTAGCTCTGTGAAGGGAATGTTGTTGTTGTTAAAAAAGAATTGTATTAGTGAAAATAACATACAAACATGCATAATATTAAAATAAATTGCTTGCAAATGTGTACATTAGTCAAAACTGCATGAAAAAATATGTTTATTAGGATCATATTGAAATGCTGAAGAATTTGAATGAGGAGTTAAAACACACAGAAACCCCCAAATTGCTGCAGAAATATGGAGCACTGAATTTATGATCAGAAAAATTAGAAATTGAGGGAACTGAAATTGGCATATCTTTTCATCCCTGAACATGGGTGACATCCAATGTTAGTCATACTCAAAGCAGACCCATTGAAATAATGAACTTGAGTTACGCAAGTCCAGTGGCGGCTAGGTCTCCATGCCAGTGGGGCAGTGGAATCTGCTCTGGGTTTTAGTCCAAACTTTCAAGGTGCTGTCCAAGGATATTACCCCTTTTCTTTAGTGCAAACTCTAAGGCATTGCAGTCACTGCAGTATGTTTTGAAGTGTTGATAACAGATTGAAGAACAAAGCTTTTTCTACTATAATCCTAACCAAAACAACAAACCCCTTCTTGGTTTATTAAATCAATTAAGGGAGGCTGTTGCAGACTGAGCCAACCCTGGAGGTGCAATAGAGCTCAGGCAGTGCCCCTTGGCATAGCACATAGGAAGCAGCCTGATCTCATCAGATTTGTTAATCTAATCCAATATTGTTTCTTCCAGGAGTAGCCATCATGGTACCCTCCAAAAGTTTTGAACTAAAACTCCCAACAGTCCCATCCAGCATGGCCAATGGTCAGGGATGATGGGGGTTGTAGTCCAAAATATTTGGAGGACACCACATTAGAGGACACCCTTGCAGTTGTCTCCAAACAGAGGTTTTTTCCATCATAATGTGTGGTTATATTCTTATAATTGGTTTTACATTTGTAAAGTGCATAGAATCCATTTTGGCAAGTAAGTGGTATAGAAATTTATAATAATAATAATAATAATAATAATAATAATAATAATAATAATAATAATAATAATAAATCTCCTACCTGACTGTTTTAACTGGAGATGCCAGTGACTGAACCTGAGATCTTCTTATCTGTAACAGGTGCTCTGCCACTGAGCTATGGTTAGATGTAGCTCTACACAGGTGTGACTAGAGATGTGACGACCCAGAAAAAAACAGAAAAAAATAGGGGGTTTTCTTTAGAAGAAGAAAAAAACAGAAAACCCCAGAAAAATTGGGGGTCCAATTTTTTTCATCCCCCCCCCCAGCCTTCACATCTCTAGGTATGACTTTATTTAATTTGCATTATGTATTCAAGTTGCAGAATTTAGATTTGCTGCAGCATTTTGTTGACCATTTTAGTAACACACAGAAACACAGTATGCAGTCCAGTCCATCACTATTCAGGC
Source organism: Rhineura floridana (assembly GCF_030035675.1). NCBI lineage: Eukaryota > Metazoa > Chordata > Lepidosauria > Squamata > Rhineuridae > Rhineura > Rhineura floridana. Next base: position 27,441 of record NW_026902542.1, on the reverse strand, counting down.
AAATAAGATGGGATACTTCAGCAGTGCCAGAGTTTAGGAAGGAAGGAAGGAAACCTTGTGCTCTATAAATCAGTATGTCGGTTACTTTTCTTGTATATTCTTCCCAGCACATACAAGGAAAATTTCAGGCTGGGAACAGCAGCGTGCCTTGTTCAGAGGGTTGTTATATGGAGAAAAAAAAGTTTAAACAGTGCCAAATGGGCTCCATTTTCTGTCATAAATTCCAAACACACAAAACCAGAGATGTTAAATCCTATCTTTGTCACTTCTGTTCTCTTCAATGTGAAATTCAGAAAGTGTTGAACGGAAGCGATGTGAGAGAAAAAGGGAAGCTTGATTGATAAAGTCCCTATCTGGTCATTTACGATCTGGCTGAAGCAGAAGCCAGTTTGTGCCAACTGGGGGGGGGAGCAATTAATCTGTAAACGAGCCCAGAAAACAGCCAGCCTGGGCACTGGCGTTTAGGCTGCTGGGAACTCAGAGAGAAGATAAGGCTGCAGACTTCTATTTATTGTACATTTTAATTAAGTGGCTTGTTAATGACAGTTATCGTTGCAGTCATAAAATTGCTGTTATAATGCATTTTGGTTTTTGAGGAGGAGGTTTGTATTGATGGGATGGGCTCTGTGCCTGCAAAGGCCTTTATGAAAACAGTTGCAGATTGCTTTCACTTTAAATCAAAGAATAAATTCTGAAGAGGAGGGATGTAGCAATGATCTAAGCCGAGCCACTAATGGTTATTTAATGTGGCCATCGACGTTTAGAAGTCCCTAGCATACGGAATGTTCACAATAGCCTCCAAACCCTCTTTAACACTTATTTGAGATGACAGGAAAAATGAAACTGTTTGTGCTTTCAATGGGAAAGCAATCATTGGTACATTATATTCAGCTTGCCCTATCATGCTAATGCGTGGTAAAAATGTCACCAACTGTATTTAAGGACCTGATGGAGTGTTGCCGTTTGATTCCTGTTACCAGGCTGATTAATAATAAGAAGGGGGGGGAGAGAAAATCTTCAATTTGTATGTAAATGCAGGGGGTTTCATATCATCCGCGTACCTGCACCCAGAGAAAATAATAAACTGAAGTTTAATGTGGCAATTATAAGCATTTATGGAACCCTTGAAAAGAGCCCGCTCCCTCCCTTGGCCATCAAGATGAGGAATTCACAGAGGAATATTACTGATGTTCAGACAAGGAAGGCTGCAGATGGCTCCCCGCGCAAATGTTGCCAGTGCAGATTAACTCATGCTCAATTCGGTACAACAATGTAAGCTACTTATGTTTAGACAAAAGTGTCAGATTTCTGCACGCACCCCCTTCCCACCATCATCTGAAAGACAACCAGATTACAAGGTCCTTTGAAAGGGATTGTTGGGGCGGGGGAAGAGAGAGACAACGAAATGAGGAGGGCTTTGTAATTAACATTTGCAATTAGGTGTGTTTGCATTAGGGTCTACAAGTCTTCCCTATTGCCTCCAGGGCACAATAAAAAAAGGCTGGCATTGATCTAACCACCTTATTAGGGTGACCAGGTGGCCTCATTTTCAGAGAACAGTTCTCAGTACGAGGACCGTAGCTCAGAGGTAGAGCATCTGCAGAAGGTCCAAGGTCCAGTCCCCCACATCTCCAGGTAGAACTAGGAACGATTCCCAGCCTAAAACCCCGAAAAGCTGCTGCCAGTCAGTGTCGACAATACTGAGCTAATTGGACCAATAGTCTGACTCAGGAAAAGGTCGCTTCCTATGATTCTATGACAGGCCTGCCCTCCGTTTGTAGGACTGTCTAGTCCAAGTCCAGTTTAAAGATGAAGAGCTCTAAGTCAGGAGAAAGAAGGCCTTGAAGTAGCCCATTAACACCTGGACTGCAAACCATACAGGTTGCCTGGTCACAGTCTTCTCCCTTGGGATGAGATGTATTGCATACTGTAGCCAGCATGTTTTTTTCGCATTCCGCCATGTTAAATTGAAAATACTCCCCCATGCCATTCTGATGCTTCCTGTAAGCTCATTTCAAAACAAAACCTTACAAAACGTATAGTCCTGAATTCAGAAACACTTGCTTAACAACCTTCTAAGTTTTCATGGCAATACAGAAAACAGTCAGAGAGAATCCAGAGTTCAAAATCTAAAACGAGTAAAATAATCCAGACCCGTTGGATTTTTTTCTGTCTGTGGTCTCATAATTTGTTGAAACTAATTAAAAATCAGCCATGTTCACACATCACATGTAATCCTATTACTGACCTTGCCCCATACTGTGACCTTCATCTTCTGCAGTTTAAAAAATGCATGGCTGATTTTTAATTAATTTAAGAAAATTAACAACTCTCAGTACCCTTCACAAACTACACTTCCCAGGATTCTTTGGGGAAAGCCATGATAGTTTAAAGTGGAATAAATGTCTGGTATGGATGTGGCTAGGAACAGCTTTGATTTAAATTTGGGTGGGAGACTAGATGAGTCTGCTGTAGAATAAAAAGATGCGGGGAAACCCCGAAAAATAAGATATTGTTAACAGTGTTTTCCTTTTGGAAAGAAAAGGGCTTTCCCTCTGCCCAGAGCCCACCCACCCAGTCTTCTCCACTCCCTTCCCCTTCCCCCTCATCTCCCCTCCTTGCCCCTCTCCCAGGTCAGTTTCACCTATCCTAAGCATGATTATTGCACAGGAGTAAACCCCACTGAATTCAGTAAGCATGCAAATGATCAAACCTCCCCTCCTCTTCCCCTTCCCTTCCCTCTGCTCCCCTTCTCCCCTCCCTCCCCATTCCCCCTGCCCTCCCTCCTCCTCCCCTCCCCTCCCTCCTCCTCCCCGTGGTCAGTTTTACCTATCCTACGCATGATTGCTGAGCAGTAACTCCCATTGAACTCAATAAACATGCAAATGATCGATCCATTCTCAGCAAACTTGCACAGGAGCCCATTTCTTACCTCCCAGATTAAAAAACAGAGAAATTCACTAACAGGCAAAAAACCTTGGGGTTTAAGAACGTACCTATAGGCAACAGATATTTCTGTCAAACTTTTAAAAGCCGGGAAAATTGGGCAGCTGTAGTGAATGCACCAGGGGAGCAGGAGACCTGACCTCCTCTCTGAGATATTGTACTGCCCTACAAATTTGTCAAAATGCAAACACAATTTGGGTTGGTCTTTCACAGTCCAATCCACTTTCTGTGTAGCTTGGAAGAGTTTGGTAACATGTGCTTCTGAGCATACGGTGAGCGGTGGCAACACCTGCAATCGGGACTGCATCTCCAAACATGGAGAAATACATTTTTGTATGTTTGTTGATGTTCTTCTTACTTTGCTTCTTTCCTGAGTTATTACTGTTTCTACAGAGAATCTAACCTAGAAAATTATATTTTGCTCATTATTCATCCTAGACATCTGTGTCAAATTTATTTTTATTAATTTCCTAGCCTTTTTATTAGTCGATGTCATATGATGGTGAAGTCAGCCTTTTGTGTTAACTAGAGGTTATATTTTATTTCTATTTTGGGTGCATTAACAGTTGAATCTGAAACTGCAGCTTTGATGTAAAATTAGACTGATTACAATATGTTGCTACTTAAGCAATGAATCTAGCTGTTGGAAAGACAAACTTGGCCTGCCCAAGATGCATGTGTTCAGCCTGCTATGCTCAAACTCACTATTTTTCCCCCTTGACACATTCTCCTAGTTTTTTATTTATTTATTAATTATTATTTTATTATAGGTTGATTGACTTGCATCCTTCTAAGCTGCCTTGATTATATTTTTGGAAAGGCATATTTTTATGAATAAAAACATAAATAAATAGAGCCATCACTCCAGCAAATGTTGTCCCCATGACAACATTGCCACCTGAAATAATAATAATAATAATAATAGTTAACAATAATAATAATGGTGACATTGGTAGAGATCTTTGATATCCATAACAGCATCTCACTGTTTTATTTTTTTTTATTCGCGTCTCCTTAATGATTGTCAGACCTTTTAAGAAATTCTCCCTAACTCACTGCAGCTGACGCTTAGTAAAATGCAGTGCCTGCCCGACTACTCACATTCTTCGGATGAGATGTCACTAAGGGGATCGCAGTGGGCTTGCTAATGGAACTATAAGTACTACAGATGCAGAGAATATGGGGCTTGTAGAAGAATGCATTACAGCTAGGCGCCCACTTTGATATATGCTCATGCACACAAAGCCTTCCTACATGGGAACTCATGATTAAGGCTGCCCACCTCATAGATGCTCCCAAATTGTCATAATGTATTGATCTGTGATTTCATATCCCAGCCGGTGTATACATACAGATGACAAACAAGCGCATTAAGGTATGAGCATCGCCAGGTGGATAACGGGATAAATTATTGTCCTCGCATAGCAAGAGTACATTCTCATTAGAATGGAATTCTTAACTAACCCAAGGGTACGCAGTTTGTTTTCATTTCCCGTAATGTGCCATAAAAGGTTATATATATTCTTCATAGATCATCTCCACAAGATGAAATCAATGACCTGTTAAAAACCACAACCTTGACAAAGTCTTTTTCTAACACTCTCAGACAAGGGCTTTAGCTTCCACCAGCGTCAGGCTGATAATCTTTTTAAAACAGACAGGCTAGGTGCTGTTGTTGTTGTGTTAATTATCAGGATTCCCTGGCTTAAATTCCAAAATAAAATAGGATCTGTGATTTAAAACACAATGCTGAGGTTTTGTGTGCTTTTTTTAAAAAAAGAAGTGTGTGTAAAAATCAGATATTAATAGTAAACAAATTCTAACCTGATTTATTTATGAATGATTTGAATATGCAAAGTGCTAGGTTTTGTTGACATTCTTTTCATTTGAGCATTGAACTATCCAAGGTCATAGGCAAACATTTCCAAGTGTCCTGCCCACAGTTCTGATATACAATGTGTTACCACCACAAGCGGCCCTCTCCATTCATTTAAATGCAAGATGTCCACTTATATGACACAGATTGACTTATGGCCAGGATGGGGAACCTGTAGCGCTCTGGATGTTGTCAGCCCATGAGTTTCTGCCAGCATGGCCAATAGCCAAGGAAGATGAGAGCTGTAATCCAACAACATCTGGAGGGCCATTGGTTTCCCATCCATGACTTATGGAATGAATTGTCACTAGATGTGGTGATGGCATCTAGCTATAAAAGCTTTTCATTAAAATGACAGATTCATGGAGGTAAGGCTAATCAGGGGCTATTAGTCATGATGACTTGTATTGATTTATTCTGAAATTTTCAAAACCATGGCTTCATCCAAACATGGTTCCAGAGTGGTAAATATAAACATTCCAAATACCAATACAATGTGAAAACAAACAACAGGAATGAAACAACATAATAAAATCCCAAGCAGTCATAAACCAGAACTATTCAACTAGCTAAAACAATATACTATATACAAAAAGCCTGGGCAAATAAAAACATATTAACATATAATGGTGGTGCTAGTCTTACATCCTTTAACAGAGTGTTCCAAAGCCAGGGGGCCACCACTGAGAAGTCTCCCCCTCCCCTCCTTTTTTGAGGATGTTAAGTGCACATCTCCTACAGCTGGAATGTAGAGAAGCCTCATGTGAAGATTTTAATGTACAGGCAGGTTGGAGCCTCCAGCTTCATATACCTCCAAATACTAGAAGCTGGGAACAAACAGCAGCAGAGGGGAGTTAACTTCATTCCCTCACTTGAGCTCTCTAGGGGTAGCCGGCTGGATATTCTTTGCTGAGATCCAGAATACACTCATATATTCTTTCATTCTTATCCCTTTGCATTTGTCGAATTATCCTCTCCATATAACTGAATGGTGGAATGGAAACATGGAGAACTGTTTCCAACCTGGCACCCTCCAACACTCATGGGACTCCAATTCCTATCATCCCTGTCCATTGACCCCAAAATGATGGGAGTTGGAGTCCAACAACATCTGCAGGGCATCACATTGGGAAGGCTGGCGTAAAATATACTGAGCTAGATGGACAGCCTATGGTTTTATTTATTTTTATTTAAGAAAAGTTATATATCGCTTGATTGTGATAAAAACTCTAAGTGGTTTACAAAAAAAAGTGAATTATCAATAAAAACAGTTTAAAACAAGTATTTAAAAACATTGAAAATATAATTAAAATTAACATTAAGCAAAAAAAGTTTAAGACATGTCAACATCTATGTGCCTGGACAGACTCAGTATGCTTGGTATGGTGTTACTAGGACATCCCTATTTTTATCTATGAAATATGCTATTTTATTTGTGGCCAGTTTTTCAAAAGTACGGGGCTTTGTTTTTGTTCGTTTCAGCTCCAACACATTCCTTAAAAATATTATTAATGCAGCATATATTAAGGAGCATGCAATCTAATCCAACGTAGCATCTAAAGGAAGCATGTAATTTATCCAATCCAGCACTGTCCTAGAAATGGAGCCATTTAATTCAGACTGGCTGTGATATGTTTCTTGCTATTTCTGAGAGCGAATCTGAACAACGCGCATTTTGGGTTGCTGACTGCCACTTTAGCTACACAGAAGCACAAAGCACATTCCTCCACCAGCATCACCATCGCTCTCACTGCCCTGACAAGCAGGCGTAGTGTTGATTAGTGTGGGGTCATCATAAAGTCTGAGGAAATGTGGACGTTAACGTTAAGCGCCTGTGTTGACAGTGGCCTTGAAAGTGTGGCCATTTCTTCCAGAGGTGGCAAACAGAGAGTTGCAAGTGGGGCCTCCAGCAAAAAGCTGTGGGGTTTTCTTACCTCCTAAAAGGAGAGGTCCTTGTCCTCCTCCAGGATACTATAAGCTGGGGATAGGGAACTTTTTTCAGCCCAAGGGCCAAATTCCCTTCTGGGCAACTTTTCAGGGGGCACATGGGAGTGATGGGAGGGGCTAGAGGCAAATGTGGGTGGAGTAATGAATGTGAATCTTACCTTGGCTAGTTTTGCACATGCTTGCACAATGCACACACACCCTCCATCACGGCAAGCAAAAGGCATTATTGGAGTTCAAGGGCACATTCCATCAAAGCAAAAACACTAATGGAGGGTACAAAGTGGGAGTGTGGCTTGGGAGGGGTGTGGGGAGAGTCCTGGGGGCTCCAATCAGCAGGAAAGGACAAGGAAACATGTTAGAGGACTCTTCTTAGTGGCTAATACACTCCCCTTTCAGGCTAATTGGCTTGCAAGATACTGAAGACATATGGACCCTGCTGGGACCCTACTCCCCAAAAAGTAAGGGGTCTAAGACCCCCTGAGACCCTGGATGACTGTAGCCCTGTCCGACAGTCAATGGCTACTGAGAATGCTGAGATGTCAGTGGAGTTATGGGGGGGTGACCCCTTAGCCAAATGTAAAGCTTTCTCATAGATAACACTGTAGTGGAGGTGTGGACAAGTCTAGGAATGGACAAATCTGTCATTTTCGGTCTTTCCCAGTTCTAGTTTTTCTAATCTGAAATTTAGTTTTACGCATTTCTGGATCAGTTTGTACATGCACAAGTCTTCATAAAAATCCACCAGCGTTTTTAGTGTGCTTATCTCCCAATATACACATTTTGTGCGCAGTTTTGTCTAATGTATACATTTTTGCAAGCAGTTTTCTGTAATGTTTTTGTATGTTATTTTCATGAACATATATATTTTTATGAGAGCCCGTGTGGCGTAGTGGTTAAGGTGCTGGACTATGACCTGGGAGACCAGGGTTTGAATCCCCACACAGCCATGAAACTCACTAGGTGACCTTGGGCCAGTCACCGTCTCTCAGCCTCAAAGGAAGGCAATGGTAAACCACCTCTGAATACCGCTTACCATGAAAACCCTATTTATAGGGTAGCCATAAGTCAGAATTGACTTGAAGGCAGTTCATTTTATTTTTTTCATACATTTTGATGTAGACTTTCCCCTAAAATATACATTCATGTACACATTTTGTACAGAAAGAACTACAGGTTAGAAAACTGTGTTGCAAAATTTGGAGACATGAATTTTGATGGATAGCTGCACTTGGTTTGCTTATAGTTTTGGGAAGTGTAAATCAGGTAGGTTCTCATTAAAATGCAAAGAAAACCAAATTACTTCCACACAGAGCTTGGAAGCTCTGCTTCCACATCTTTAGTGACCACACAAAAAACTCTGAATATTGTATCCTGACCCCCTTCCACTTGGCTGTGCTATCTTAAACAAGTCACCTCACCTTGCAACATGGTAGGGATGGGTAAGAAATTTGATTCAGCTGGCATTTCAAGCTGAATCTATAGAATTCACACTTTCTAAAACAATATGAGAAACGAAACACAGGCATCCTTCAAAATTTTCACTTATTCTAATGTTACAATGTTTACAAAAAAGGCATATGTTAGAGGAAAGTGTGCATAAAAATGAATATATGAGTGAAAATAACATTTGAAAATGCATTATATGATGAGAAATTGCTTGTAAAAATGTGTACATTAGTCAAAACTGCAAAAAATGTGCTTATTAGGAGAAAGTCCCACTAAAATGCTGAAGAATTTTCATGAGGATTAAAAAGAATTACAAACTGTTACAGAAATGTGAAAAACTGAATTTAGGATGGGGAAAATTAGAAATGGAGAGAACCAAAATTGACAGATCTTTCCATCCCTATTGGAGACTGTTATGTCTTTATGATATATGGTTTTATTTACACATATGTACAACCTGAACTTGAGATGGAAGGGCTCGCAGCATTAACTCTTCAACAGCTCTTGCCTCCCCATTAGATTTCTAGAGAGATACAAAGTCATGGCTTTGGAGAGACAATAGTCAGGCTTCTCTGTCTATTCCCAGTTCCACATCACACTAATTAAACACACAGACTATCTTTTGGCCCTAGCCAGGTGCGGAGAGAGGGCTACCCTCCTGAAATAGCATCACCCTAGTTGCTCCTATGGCAACACATTTGTTCTTGACCAAGTCTTTAGACATGTAGATCGGGTGCTTGACAGACTTTGCCATAACCCATTACCTAACAAAGGAACTGGCTTTACCAGTTCAGTAGGTTTCTTCCAGATACAGAATTACAGGATTGGAGGGTACCCACAGACATCATTCAGACCACCACCCCATTCCTATAACAGCATTATAGCTGTAATTTTCTCCCCAAAACTGTTGACATTTCCACAAGTCCCCCACACATGCATGTAATGCCGCACTTTTCTGACACTCAGTAGTGTAGTGGCAATTCAGGAGTGGAGGGTCCCTTCATTATCATCACAGTCACGCCTCTCACAGCCATACCGCCTCACAGTGATGCCCCCTTCCAAGATTATACAACTTTCTAAAATAATAGAATAATCTGATAGGCTTACTGTTTTCTGCTTCTCTATCACTATCACCATTTGACTTTCTCACTGTCAGAGGTATTGCTTGCATTTCCAGATTCAGTGTCTACACATTTATCTCCTGTTGCTACCAAACTGCTTGATGATGTAGATGGGATGCTATCATCAGGATTCACTGTCTCTTCTTCTGCACATACAGAATTCTCACTCTCTACAACTTGTCTTGGCTTTTTGAAGTAGGAACTACTAAAGGCTTGCTTGCAATCAACACTCACTGGGACTCTTCTAAGCAGCTAACACACTCCCCTTTCATGCTGATTGGCTCATAGGATGCTGGAGACATAGGGACCCTGCTGGGACCTGGCTCACAAAAAAATAAGGGGTCTAAGACACACACACAACTGAAACCCTGGATAACTACACCCCAGTGACATTTTCCAAATACATCTCTAACAGTGTTTATTATTATTTATGTAAAACTGAGCAAGTCCATTTTCTTCTGCTCTTTGTCTTTCTCTCCCATCTTTTGCAAGCAGAGTCTGTTTGCATACTCTTCTGGGAATTCTATATGGGATGCTGAATGCTGACATAATCCCTTTGTTGTCATAAAACATTCAATTTTCCCGTTTCTTCAGAGTAAATTACACAGGTTAGTCACCGATATAAAAACTTTATGATGAGAAGTGTTTCTCCTCAGAGGGTTCCCTAAAACCGGTGTAATGAACTTGCTAATGCTGTCCACTGGGACAACCCATTAGCAAAAATCTCTTAAGCATTGCCCAAGCGAAGCCTTGTACAGGTTGCATGGAAATGCCTAGCTATTGCTTTTTCCATGGATGAGTCCAAACACTTCATTTGAAATAGTCACATCAAACTGAAACTCATTTCAACCCAGTTTAACTGGATTGGCTCCCTCTCAAACATGTAATCTTGGTAGCTATAGTGCTGTGAAGACACTAAGACTCCCTGCCAAGCAGGGAGCCTTGGTAGCTATAGTATGATGAAGACACCAAGGCTCCCTCCCAAACATGGAACCTTGGAAGTTATAGTCCTGTGACGACACTAAATTATGCTCAGCACTCTCAGCATTCCTGGGGTTCTTTGAGAAACCATGATAGTCAAATAAGTGGGTGATAAATTCACTCATTGGTAGTCCACATGCTTTACATAAAAAAGATCCCAGGTTCAGTCACAGGCATATCCATGGTAGATCTGGGAGAGACTCCTGTCTGAAATCCTGGAGTGCCGCCCCCAGTCACTGTAGATGATGCTAAGCCTGATGACCCAATGGTTTGACACTATAAGGCAGGTTCCTTTTTCCTAAACTGGTTTGAAATGGGTTTAAATGTGTAGGATGCACAGAACAGAGGTTAAAATAAAATGGAGCCAGTGTGATGTAGTGCAACGATCTCCAACATTTCCAGACTCAGAGAATGCACCTTTAACTTCACCCTGCAATGTGGGATCCACTTTTAGGTTGCAAGTCTATGTACTCTTACTAATCCATACTAAGTACTCCTACTAAATCCTGTTGAGCCCATTGGAGTGTACTTTCAGGAAAACGTGCATAAGAGTTCACTGAATATGACTTACCATATATGTTTGTCTTTCTCCCTCTCCCCTCCCTCTGTTTTCATTCTCTCTCTCTCTCTCTCTCTCTCTCTCCCCCTTCTCTCTCTCTCTCTCTCTCTTTCCCCCCTCTCTCTCTCTCTCTCTCTCTCTCACACACACACACACAAACACACTGAACAAAAGAAGAACCTGTCTGATGCCCATCTAGTCCAGCATCCTGTTCTCACAGTGACCAACCAGATGCCTATGGGAAGCCCACAAGGAGGACCAGAGCGCAACATTACTCTCCCCACTCGTGATTCCCAGCAACTGGCATTCAGAGGCACACTACCTCTCATTTTTCTTCTCTCTGCTGATTTTTCTTCTCTGTTTCTCCTTTTCTTAAATATCTTTAAAACAAAAACAAATGCAGATCCATCAATATGATATGAATATATCATAATGGTGGATCTGCATTTGTGCAAGCCTGACCTAAATTCCTTTCACACATAAAACAACTTTGTATAGTGCCACCTTGGAAAAGTAGAGCCCTCACCAGTTTTCATATCTGCAAGCTACACAACCCTCTGTTCTGAGAGAACTTGCCTGATTCAGACACAAAAGTACATTTTCGCATGTACCCCTCTATTTCCAGTGTTCAGGTGGTGAGTCCTGGTCCTCATATAGCCAAAACTGCACAATCAATGCAAAAGATGGAGCTCTCACCAGGCTTGAGGGAGCCACAAGGTTCAAAGGGTGGAGAGGGAATGGGATGGAATATTGCAGAGGAAGGCTTTACTGGCTGACTCAAACAGTAAACAGGAACACTCCATGCTGCTACATGTTGCTGCAGGTCCCACATGTACATATCTATAGTTTAGGTTTGGGAAACCTTTGGCTTTTCAGATGTTGCTGAACTACAAGTCCCATCATCCCAGGCCACTGGCCATGCTTGCTAAGGCTGATGGGAGTTGTAGTTTAGCAACATCTGGAGAGCCAAAGGTTCCACATATCTGATATAGTCCATTAACATAGCTCCTACCTCAAGATGTGAAGGCCTGGAAAAAATGGAAAAGGGTGGGGGAATGGATTTCCCTCTAATTTTTCCTGGGCTTCCACATCTCTACTCCTGCTATGGCCCCTCTAGTTGTTCTTTTTATTGCACATCCATGATTATTTGTGCTCATGATGCTATGGGAGCAGTCACAAATAATCCTGCTTTCAATATAGCAAAGGTTTTGGGGTGGTCACACTGTTTGATTTACAATAAGTGCATGTCTCAAAACTTCCTGCTGAAATCCTGTGACTTTTTATACCACAAATGTTCTGGTTTATTTTTGTTCTGCTTTTGTTGTGCTATAACCGCTCCAGACAGCACTAATGTGGTAGCATTGGGGAAGCATCGCAGGACAAACTAAAGCAGAAGAAAACCACCAATGCACTGTTTTTGTGTCAAGAGTGTGTTGCAGAACACACCCGCAATAAAAACACCAGTCTGGAGAGGCCCTGTAGGAATTGGTACTCCACCACAATCTTCAAGGACTTCCACAAATACTCTTTGTTTGTTTTCTTTTTCTTATTTTTTTCCCTCCCAAAGTGTCTCTTATTTTTCATTGCACTTCTCATCTGTTCTCCTGCCCTTGTTTAAATGGATCCAATTTTCCTCAGGCTCCTTAGCATTTTTAAAGTGAGTTTTAATTGTTATTTATTGCATGAGAAACCACCAGAGGTTCAGAGAGGAGCAGGGCCACTGTATAAATCCTCTCCGGCTGCTATGAATGATAATATTACTGGGAGCATCTGGATACAGTTTCACAGAGAAGATTTTTGCTTTATAGTGAGACAGCAGCTAAAATACACAGATGGTACAAGCTGGTGTGAAATAAGCAAAGAGCATCTCTCTCTCCTCCTCCTCCTCCTCCTCCCTTTGCAACATTTGCTGAAAAGCAAGAGTGGGAGGATGTTAAAGCTTACACACATCCCAGCATGCCAACCCATGGCCTACTGTGATATTTGACTGTCTGGTGCGTCTAAGCAGCTGGAGGAATGTCAAACTGTCATCGCTGATTAAAATGGGATTTTACACGAGGCATCAAGCATATTGTCAAACTTCTTGATTTCACACCATGCAACAGAGAAGAAGTTAATCATTCTTCTAGAGGAGCAGTGGATGTGGGGGGGAGGAGAGTTATTTTATTATGTTTTAGACAAGGAGGCTAGCAAACATGTTTTTCCCGTCCCACTGAACGTTTGTGAACATTTAGTCACTTCCTATTGACTTTGTGAACGAGGTGTGATTTTTTTCCCTTCCAGTCCTCCCAGTTGAGCTAGGATTGTAATCCAATGACTAGGGAGGTTCTCCGAAAATAATTGTCCATATTTACAGGCATGTGGCAACCTCCTGAGTTCTTCTGAGGGTGACACTGTTGGAACTGAGGAACTCTTAGCTCTCACACTCAGGTCCTACATGCAAGCTTCCCAGAGACATCTGGCTGGCCACCGTGAGAACAGGATGCTGGACTAGATGAGCCATTGGCCTGATCTAGCAGGGCTCTTCTAATGTTCTCCTTAACAATCATTGCATCAGTCAAGAAGCTGGTCATCATTCTTGTTGCACTTGCTTCTGATCAGGCCACAGCAGTGGAGTCATTCCGACAGACAACTGTTGCTTTACCTCCCAACAAGAATCTGCCCAATCAGAATGATATAAAGCTGCCTTCTATTCAGTCAAACCATTGATCACTGACATCCAGAACTGTGCATGCCAGCCTTCCCCAATCTGAGGCCCTCCAAATGTTATTGGACTACAACTCCCATCACCCCTGGCCATTTGCCGTGGTGGCTGGAGCTGATGGGAGTTCAGGTCAAACAGGATCTGGAAGAGACCAGGTTAGGGAAGGCCAGAGTAGAAGGGTGTAGTTGTCCAGGTTTTCAAGGGGTTCTTAGACCCCTTACTTTTTTGGGAGCAGAGTCCCAGCAGGGTTCCTATGTCTCCAGCAACCTACAAGCCAATCAGCATGAAAAGGGAGTGTGTTAGCCACTGAAAAGTGTCTGCTAACTTGCTTCGTTGTTGTTTCCTGCAGACTGGAGCCAATCAGAGTGAAAGGAGGAGAGTCAGCCATGGAGAACTTGAAGACACTTCTCAGTAGCTAACACACTCCCCTTTCATGCTAATGGGCTCCTAGGGACATCTGTTGTTGCAGGAAAAGGTGCACTACTCCAAGCAGGACTTAGTTGAATACAACCCAATGCTAGGTGTTACTGAGTGCACTCTGGTCCCATTAATATAAATGGTAGTTCTGCCATTGAGTCAGATGGAATGTGGATTGTACAATGCAAACACCATCTAATATTATAGATCCAGTTATTTACATATTGCTCCTAAGCAGAAGTTAAGCATATTAAAATTATTGAGATGATCATTAACACAACCATACACATTATTATATATTGTTTACCAGGTCATTGGCTTTCACACATTGGACTGAGGATATCTAGAACATAATACGAAGCTACCATCTATGACTTTAGTCCACTAATGCTACATTCACACCATACATTTAAAATGTTATTATTCCTCTCTAGTTATGGCTTCCCCAAAGAATCCTGGGAAGTGTAGTTTGTTAAGGGTGCTGAGAGTTGTTAGGAGACCACTATTCTCTTCACAGAGCTACAATTCTCAGAGTGGTTTAGCAATACATTTTTCTGCCCACAGAACTCTGGGAATAGTAGAGGGGAATAGGGGTCTCCTAACAACTCTCAGCACCCTTCACAAACTACACCCCCCAGGATTCTTTGGGGGAAGCCACAATTAAAGTGGAATAATAGTGCTTTGAATGTATGATGTGAATGCAGCCTCAGCCTAGTATTGTCTATTCTGATTTTGGACTGATATTGGCTCTCCGTTGTATCAGGCAAACAGCTTTGCCAATGCTAGTTTTTGGTGCTACAAATTAAACCTATGATCTTCTACATTTTTGTTTATGCAGGCCTTTGGCTAATTAATGCCACCTCATAGGGAGGTCCTGTTTATTTGTTGGTGGATGAGCATTTTACATATTTTGTATAGTTCATGGTTTTATGGATTTTTTCATGGTTTGAAATTGCTTTTATGCACTCTATTTTACCCTGTGATGTCACGTTGAAATTTTCATTGCATGAAACAACTGGTAAATGCAATTATTGTTGTTATTATTATTGTTGTTGTTGTTGTTGTTGTTGTTATACATGCAGAACAGCTCCCTAAAACGTTAGAGAACAATATGTCAACATGAGTGGAGTCTGAATGATCTAGTGAGGCAGTTGTTATGTTCTCTTATAGCAGACATAATGTGGTCCAATTCATATCGGCACACGGTAGCCCTAAACGAGTCCTGTGTCTGCCGGTTCCAGTCACTGTGGTCATGTTCATCCACTGGCCAAGATTCAGCCAAAGGCACACCATGCACTTTTTTGAGAATTTGCAGCTATTGTTCAGAAATCTACAAGAGCCCAGTAGCAAACAGTGGGAAGGGCCGCTGCTGCTCACCTGACCTCCTTTCAGATTTGTCAATGCTGCTTATCCAGGAGGTAGAGGGGGAAGGGGGAGGCAGCAGCGAAGCAAACACACTGCCACGATCTGCTCTGGACAAGCCTCGGATCATCCTAAATCGTCCCAATTTGGTTCGGGATCTAGAATTTGTTCAGAGCCAGTAGACAACCACACTTTGCCCCATGAATGCTGCTCTAATGTGCTTATTTCTTTATATTTTAATCTTGTGTTTTAAATGTTGTACATTGTATGTGTTTCTTTCTTTGTAAACTGCTTTGAGACACGTGTGAAAAGTAAGAGTATAATTGTTTCAAATTAAATAAACAAACAATTACCTCTTATTTTTATTCTAGGATGGGGATATCATTAGTGCAAGTCTTTACTGCAGTGTAAAGTTGCTCCCATTTTGCGTTTACCAGAATGACAGAGACTGTCAAAACTGTGGCATGCCCAGTGCTGAATCCCACATGTGACTTGGCATCATAACCTTCGCTTTGAGGGAACTGTGCAATTGGGTTGGTTGAGAATGAAAACACCATCAGCCCCTAAATGATATGCTTATTGACTTGGCTTCTAGGTTGTCTTGAAATCAGGTCCTCTCCAGGTGATTAGTCTAATCTATAATCCCTTGTTTATTAATGACTATGATCTGTAAAATATTTAGAGAACCGTGTCCTCTAGGGTTTCTGAGCAGCTGTTCTGAACAATCTCAACACACTGCGGCATTCACTGTGATAGGTTGGAGATTAATCTTCTATTTTTGTTTGTACCTTTGCCTTGTGTCTATATTAAAATTCTGAAAGAGACATGGAGCAGGTCTGAGATGATATCTCTAGCTGGGCAAACTTGTCGCAAAAAAAGCAAAGCAAAGCTTGTTTTCCAATTGTCGCATGGCTTGAAAAGTTTGTTTTTCACCAAGAAGACAATCCTGCAAAATATATCCTCTATCTTAATGACCCTGTTTGTGTGTGTGTGTGTAAATCATTTTGTGTGAGCAACAGCATGGAAAGAAGAAAACTGTGCATGATTGTTATAAATGTACACATATTATATTATAATGCACACATTAATGGGCTGGGGAGCTGCACTACAACATTCAGAGAAGCTCAGATATTTGAAGGGGACTGTGTTCCAGTTTGCATATGATGTGAATGCGGCCTCAGCTTCAGAAAGCGCAAATTAAGTAGCTTTGCTATTAAATGTGAACCAAGTTGAATTTCTCCCCCATCCTAATGTGTGAGTGAAAGACACTATGCACTCACTCCTGAGGCAAGGATCAGTGACTTCCACCAGTTTCCCATATATAAATGCCCCAGTGCCCTATTCCACATCACACACCTTTCCGTCCCACTCTGTACATTGGACCCCGCATGTGGGTCAGTCATGTGCCTCTTTTCCATGTATATGTATGTATGTCAACCTGCACGCACACACACACACACACACACACAGAGAGAGAGAGAGAGAGAGAGAATGGCCAAAACTCCACTGCTCCACAAATCACATATCCACCCCAGTGTTAATCAGGACAGGAGATCCAGTCTGGGCTTATGCATACCATGTCAATTTCTGACCTATGCATCGACCATCATTATCACTGTCTCGTAATTAAGCACCATGTATAAATAAACCTATGTATTCATTCCAGTTACAATTTTGACTTTGTGGTTTCTTATGCGGTTTCTTATGTGGTTTCTTTTTCTCCTGGGTTGCTGCAGTTCCAGCAATGGAACCAGAATTGAAGCATCCAAGGAGGGTTGATGCACAGGCCAGAAATTGGCACAGTATGCATGAGCCCTGACTGGATCTCCGGATTACTAAACCCTACGGTGGCTTCTATGTACATACGGTTCCATATGAAACATGTAACCCTTTTTCTATTGGGAAAGGTAAATATTGGCTTAGCATGCAGGCAAAGTAAAACAAGTGGCATTTCTCCCAACAAAGAAGCCATTGCTTCCCCCCTCCCTGAACTACAAACAGAGGCAAAGGGAAGAGAAGCTAACATTTGACACAGCCACTGAAGACCTGGACAAATAAGCTCAGCTTGTTATCAAGACAGTTTGTGCAATGGTGAGGGAATCAAGCACACATCTTTGAGCATTAGAGAAGCACAATCATTTTGTCTTTGTGGGCATGACCACTGTGTTCCTGCCCATGTCTAAGTTCAAGATCCTTACAGATAGCCTGATCAGTCTGACAGGTGGCTTTAAAGAAGCAGTGAATGCATCTTGTTCCATATATGACCAGAGGTGCTCTCCTTATTATTGTTCCACAAGTCCCGCGGCTCGGCTCTGCGAGTGAAATGAGATTCTAGGCAAGGTTCGTTCTAATGTGCAGCTAGACACATTTTATGCAGTGTCCAAAAAAAAATATGTGCAGTGTGAAAATAAGTTTTTGTGCAGTTGAGCAAATTGGATTTAGTTAGTAGCTAAGCAGTTTCTAAAAAAAGAAATAGATGAGAAAAGTTAAAAAGAAAGAGAAGATGAAGCTAAATACTGGTTCTTTTCAAATCTTTATAACCTTATACTACTAGTCAGTGCTTTTTTGGTTAAAAAAACACGGTGCTGGTACACATATATTGACAAAAGTACTGTGGCTACCAGCACAAAATGGCTGGCATAGGCAGCAAAAAAAGATG
This sequence comes from Rhineura floridana, assembly GCF_030035675.1. Classification (NCBI taxonomy): domain Eukaryota; kingdom Metazoa; phylum Chordata; class Lepidosauria; order Squamata; family Rhineuridae; genus Rhineura; species Rhineura floridana. The sequence goes on along the minus strand of NW_026902542.1, from coordinate 9,423 downwards.
CAGGTAGTCCATACTGGTGAGTACTGTCACAAAAAGCCCTGCTAATAGTATATTATGGGACAAATTACTTGACTAGTATGGGGGTGCGCAGTGTGCTGGGTGTGGATGTGGTAGGTAAAAAAGATTAGAAAATAACCTGCTTTTAGGAATGAGCTGTAGAAAAAGAGGCTCTGTTTATGCATAGTCTGGTTATAGTCCAATGCTGACCTAAGACCCTGTGCTTGCTCTCAAGCCTGCTTCATACGGTCCATATCTTTGGTGTCCATCTTAGATATTTAATGGTGCACCAATAAACATCAATGCCACAAATGGATTTCGGCAACCTGGTATGACTGTACGACCACACTTGGCAGTGAGCTGGGATTAGCTGCAGCTCCCTGTTCGGCTGACACTCCAGAGGTCAACCTGAGTTTGCTGTCATGTGAAGTGTGAAAAATAGGCAAAAAAAAAAAAAAAAGCTTCACCACAGAAGCCGAGAGGTGCACCCTAGAATCTAGGCCCATAGCCAGCCTAAAAGTTTGATGGGGGGGGACAAAAAAAAGTAGGGGGGAGAATTTTTTCCCTGTAATAAAATTATTTATTTTTGTAAAAAAAAGAAATTGGGGAGGCAGAAAAAAATAGCAGGGCCCTACCCCCCCCCTCCCCGGCTATGGGCATCCTAGAATCCTTTGCAGTTGTGCCGACTGTGCCCCACATGATCCAAGAGTAGCATATCCCCGTATCATCTGGGGATGTAGCTCATTTGTAGAGCACATGGTGTACATCAGCATCTCTAGTTAAAAATATCTCAGGAAGGACTTTTAGCTAAGAACATGCAGCAGACAGTCCTGGGCAGGATGAACCAGTGGTCTGACTTAGTATAAGGCAATGTCAGATGTCCATATGCAGCATTTGCAAGTGGTCCAAAAGTCTCTCCCTCTCTCTCTCTCTCTCTCTCTCTCTCTCTGTCTCCCCCCCCCAAATAACTGCAAAGATGGCAAATGCAATCAGGGTTCAGTCCCAGCTGTAAGTCATAAACCAAAATGGAAATCCCATACATTCTGTCTTTCCACTCTATCATTAGGCGATGACGGGTGTCATGTCAATGAGGTTTTGAATAAGAGCGAGAGGAGATGGGTTCCCATCATTGTTATCAAATTCAGGGGCCTTTTAAAAAGGCCAGAGTATCCTTGGTAGGCAAAAGAAAATAATCTGAAATCTCAGCTGTGACCGGACACTTCGCTATCTCATATGTTTCACTTCCTTTCCATCAAAACTGCAGGGAATTGACCATTTTTATGCAACAATGCAAAGCTCCTTATTACCATCTTCTAAATATGCATGAAGAAAATGCTGAATAATGACCAGGCAATTGTCACAGGAGATTGGCCTTTTACTGTCCAATAAGCCAACATATTCATCTCTCCCAGCTATGGCATATAAAGACCTGAATCCTCTCTCTCTCTATATATATATATGAAAAACTAAGAGGGAGGGGGGATTTCAAAATGCTAAATAAAAAAGAATCCGTCATGTTGACTGACATTTTTAAAATCCATGCATCTTATCCAGGGTGAGATATGATTATCTGACTGTCATAGGATATGACATGACAAATCCACCAGACCTGGATAAAGAGGTGGATGGTAAGTGCATGGCAGGCAGCTGGGTGACAATGTTGCATGTGATTTGATGCCTTAAAAATAAATAAATAAAGTATCATCATTCTGCACATTCCTGATCGAACTGGGGAATAAATGTAGTCCTGAATTAATATCCAGCCTTCCAGTATTCCAGTATTAGAAAAGCAAAACTAGTAAACTAGCTTTTTACCTATGTGCATATACACTATTCCAGCATATAGGGCAATGTGTTGGATCAAACACCAGTCCAGTGTTCAGAACGATGGTAAGGGTCTCAGTGTTATTATTAGTAATATCATTATTATCGCTATTGTTCACTCCAGTTTTAAGTGCAAGAGAGGAACCCACTGATCTGCATTTCAACTGTGCAACTGAATTGTGTGGTGTACAGTTTGCTGTTTTTAACTTGGGAAAGTTTAGGGACAGACTTTTCAGCAAATGCAAGGTTCTCTTGCTAGCTTTTACCCCCATGAGAAAACATAAGTCTTAAAACCTGGAAACATTGTCTAAAACCAAAATTTCCATGGGATTTGCAATAATTTGCATGTCCTGATGTTTAAATATGAGAGAGAGAGAGAGAGAGAGAGAGGCATGAAGGGAGAGAAGCAAAGAATCTTCTAAGGAAAATGTATATATATCGAAACTTGCAAAGGGAGTCATTTCTGATTGTTTATTTTTCTGCTTTCTGCTTTGGGGATTCACTTCACATGGCTCCTTGCTGGGATGGGTAATAATAACACTTTGCCTCCTTTTCCCCAAAATCAAAAGCGAGCATTTGAAACTCATGTCCAAAGAGCTTTGATATGCTCAGAGTACCCCTCATATGGCAGTATGAAATGGGGAGGGGGAGAAATTTCTCAGCTCCATTTAAGTCTCATGCAAAGAGCTTACAACTGTAATTAAATCATTAAATTCTTGTCTACGCTTCACAGAGCGTAGAGAAATTAACTTCCCACCAACCTCATTTTCTATTTGAACATGAAATAATGATTTTCTGCCAGTCTAATTACAAAGGCAACATCTGATCAAGCCAGCATCCAGAGGGGATTATCACGTGCGCCAGTATTAGACCTCATTACTAGCTTGAGTGCAAAATTATTACATCTTGTAATTGGATGGTGAGATTTATATACAGATCGGGCCGGTTTCTGTAAGATTATAATTACAAGCTTCGTTGGTTAGCTACTTATCAGAACTTTGCAGGAAAAAAACAAAACAAACGACTGGGCGAAATGAGGATTTCATTAACCTGTAACCCTAGCATGGGGGGAAAACGAGTGTAACATTCATGTTATGCATTAAGGAAAATGGGTTCATCCATTTCTCGGTTGGCTTTGTGATGGCTGAGCAAAACAGTCTGTTTCATTTATTTAACCTGGATAATCTGGCACTGGAAGAAGAGAGAGAGAGAGAGAAATAAATGAATGAGCTGTCTCTTCTGCTAGGCTAGGCCCAATGTATCTATTACTTAAGGGTAACTGGCTGTGAAGCCATCCATTTTTGCGAGTTGCAAAGGAGCTGCTTTCTGTGGGCAAGAAAAGGCGAAAGCCATTGATTACAGACTGCTGGTTGAGGGGGAGGAAAGGAGATAGGCTGAATTAGATTGATATGACATAGACACATTAACACAAACAGATTATATAGAGAGTATATATAGATACCCTAATGAGATCAGTTGGTTGGTCGATCAGCAGAAGTGTCATTATATATGGAGCTTTAAAAAGGAACAAAGGCAGAAAAAGATAGGTCTCAGCCCCAACAAGTTTACAATCCAAGTGTTGTGGGCCTAAACTGTAGAACTCCCTCTCAGCTAAGATTAGCCAGGCAGGTAGATCCTTGCTGCACTTCAGGCCTGTGACTGAGGCATTCTTGTTCTAGCAGGCAGTGTTTGGTTTTATGAAGATTTTTTAATTGGTTTATATTTGGTATGGTTTATTTTTTATGGACACAGGTTAGAAAGGCTAATGATTAAGTAGTATATAAATACCTTAAATAACATTTTTTTAAAAACAACGTAAACAGCAGAGAAAAAGAAGAAATGAAGTAAGATGGTCTAAGGGATTTATCAATGAGTGATAGCTTTCATGTATATTAAAAGGAATAAATTCTCTTCATCTTTCCCCCAGTCTACTTCTGGGAGGAAGGGTGGGATATAAATTTAATAAATCATCATCATCACCACCACCACCAGTCTTTGAGGTTTGGGCCATATGCAAATACATTTCAATTCAATCACTTAATCAGCAAGTTAGTTAAGAGGCAAAGGATTCATCCACTTAAGTGTCTTTAAGCAAATGGCAGTCCTCAAACAGTGAGACAGACAGACAGGGCTGCATACACACCATACATTTAAAGCACCCCCCAAAGAATCATGGGAACTGTAGTTTGTTAAGTAGGTTCTGGGAACTGAAGATGTATAAGGAGTAAACTACAGTTCCCAGGATTCATTGGGGGATGCTTTAAATGTCAACCCCCTGTCACGCAATGCATGTAACATCAGGATTCAACCTGGGCTCCTACTAGGAGGGAGGGCAGGATATAAATTTAATCAATCAATCAATCAACAAAGCTGTGTGCTGCTGAGGCTGTGTGCACATTCCCATTTACTTTGCATCCAGTGTGCTTCCCCCACTGGTTTGGGAGGCTGTGTACCCAATACTAGCAATCCATATCTACCCTGCCTGGATTTTTGAAATACTACGTTTTGATGTGTTTTCCCCAAATCAGCTTCCATCTGAATTGAGAAAAAGAATGACCTAACTGCATTTTAAGCCAGTAATGTGTATACAGCCTGAGTCCCATAGAGCTTACACCCCAGTAAGTAAATGAGTAAAGCTTGGATGTCAGTGTCTCAGCTGATCTGATATCTTGAACTAAAATGTAATAATGATAATAATAATAATAATAATAAAAGTAGCCATTAATCCCTTCACTCTCCTGCTCTGCTGCATAATCCCCCAACATATGAAGGTATCTAACCAACGCATCAGTTGATCTGATGCAGGAGGGAGAGAGAGGGAGAGAGAGAGAGAGCTAAGCAGGTTAAATTAATAAATAAAACTGTTCAATTACCAAGCAAACACGGGTTCTTTCTTTTCTATTATTTCTTTCTTCTATCACCACCTTTTTTTATTATTTATCCCCTCCTCTTAAACAAGTGATTCCACTGCGCAAATCAATGTTGGCAGGGCAGCCAGCCCGCCACTAATCTTGGCATTAGGAGTCTCCAATCACAACCTGGCAGGTAATGGAGTTGTTATTGAACTTCATAGTTCGGATTAGATCCTCTGCAAAGATCAATGTGCTTCTAAAATAGGATTGATAAACCCTTGATAGAAATCTGAATCCCTGAAGCCACGGAGGGTGCCCTGGCGTTTATATGCAGGCTAGAGAGGTGGGAGGGGGCGCAGAGTGGAGCAGAAGGCGGCAGCGGCGGGGGGGTGCAGGTCTGAAAGAATTCGAAAACCTTTTCGGAGGAAGGGGGTTCCTGAAGCTTTGGAAACTGGTGACTCCTAAAGAGTGTGAGCGCTCGCTCGCGGGCTGTTTTAAATGTTAACATACTGCCCGTCTGTCGCTCCATGTACAGAAAGGTGTTGTTCCTGCAATCCTAAGCATGCTTACCTAGGGGTAAACCCACCGAATACAGTGGGATTTACTTCTGAGTGGTGAACATGCGCAGGACAGAATCCGGCCACACAGCTGCCTTGCAACCCTACGCACAATTTCCAGGGAATCAATGCATTATTGGACACAGTGAGAATTAGAGGATCAGGCCACACAGCTGCAGCCCTGTGCACAATTTCTTGGGAGTAAACCCATTGAAGACTTCTGCGTAAACATGCATAGAATCGGACTACATGCGAGGCACTGTGTATGCCTCAGGAAGCCTCCTCTGGGATCAGGGAGACAAACAGCCTGATCCTTTGCAAGGTTTACTCAGAAGTAAGACCCACTTACTTGGAGGCTACTCGCGAGTCAGTGTTTGCAGAGATGTTTGTGCTGCCAGCCCCCCCCCCCTTGGGATAGTCCAGACGGAGTGCAGCAAAAGTACTTCGCACATGGTAAGATACCCTGAATTGTTATGTTCCGTCCAGCATGATGGGTTCGGTGCACTGGGGAATAATCCCGGGGTTTAGTCCTTATTTTAAAAACCGCTCCAAGCGTGTACGCACGCGCGCGTTTGTTGTCCCCCCCCCTATCTAGGAGGAAAGAGGGTTTGATCTGAGCCCTAGCTCAGCCCTTGGACCTATTTCCAGCCTCCAACCCTTAACCCTAACTTGCCCCTTTCTATCCCCACGTAGTACAGCCAGTGAGGAGAAACGCCCTTTCTTCCCATCCGGCTGGACGGTCTCAGCCCCTGAGCATGTGCAGCTGTCCTTTTCCTTTCGCCACCGAGGAAACCTGCAGGTAACCCTTTGCATGCTTACTCGGAAGTCAGTCGCATTGCCTTCAGTGGTTTTTCTTCCTTGCTTGCAAGGGAAGGGCCGCGGCTCAACGGTAGAGCATCTGCCTTGGACGCAGAAGGACCCAGGTTCAGTCCCCGGCATGGCCAGGTAGGGCAGGAAGACACCCCTGCCTGAAACCCTAGAGAGCAGCTGCCAGTCAGTGTGCTGGATGGACCCAGCGGTCTGACTCTGTGTGAAGCAGCTTCTTATGTGTCAACTTCTTTAAAAAATGTAAATGTATTGCCTTCAAGTCGATTCCAACTTATGGTGACCCTATGAATAAGGTTTTTATGCGGCTGAGAGGCAGTGACTGGCCCAAGGTCACCCAGTGAGCTTCATGGCTATGTGGGGATTCGAACCCTGGTCTCCCAGGTTGTAGTCTAATATTTAGGGCTACTGTCCTAATTCTGGGAGAGCCAGTGTGATGTAGTGGTTAAGCTGCTGGACTATGACCTGGGAGACCAGGGTTTGAATCCCCACACAGCCATGAAGCTCACTGGGTGACCTTGGGCCAGTCACTGCCTCTCAGCCTCAGAGAGAAGCAATGGTAAACCCCCTCTGAATACTGCTTACCATGAAAACCCTATTCGTAGGGTCGCCATAAGTCGGGATCCACAGGAAGGCAGGCCATTTCCTAATTTTAGAATTCAGGGAGCAGAGCTATCAGCGTGAGCCCTGGCACCTTTCTCTCTCTCCTCTCTCAGCAGTTAACGTGGAAGAGAAGTGACAAGTCCTGGTCTGGAAACAGATCTCAACCATGGGAGTGAAAATCCTCCCCAAGATAATCACCACAAAAGATGGACCTGTCCTAAGGATGCAAGCAGGGATATAGGCATCCAGGGTCTGGAGGTCTTAGACCCTTTACTTTTTTGGGAGCAGGGTCCCTATGTCTCCACCATCCTACCAGCCAATCTGTGTGAAAGGGGAGTGGTTTAGCCACTGAAGAGTCTTCTAACATGCTTCCTGCTCCATTCCTGCAGACTGGAGCGAATCAGAGGGAAAGGAGGTGAGTCAGCCACTGAGAAGACCCTTTTCAGTAGCTAACACTATCTGACGTCTATTGTGGGAGAAGGCATTAACAAGGAACTCATTCAGCAAAAAAGGGGGAGGGGCATGGCTGTGACTATGATGGTGGGCCCTGGGGCTTCTGAATTTGCCACTACACGACTGGATGCAAGACCTGTTCCTAAAATGCATAGAGCTGTGGGAGACTGGTTCACACATGCACATATGCTGCTATTTTCGCTCGGTTGCTGTACCCACAAAGACAGAAGGCTGAACATGTAAACAGACACTACCCATCTGAAGACATCGGCTTCGGCAATGCGGACTTTCTCAGCCATGGTGTGAAGCAGCACCTAACTAATCTCTCCCCCCACCCCCACCAGTGATATTTGGATCCCTCACACATACACAGCATACACATACTGTTATTCCTAATGGTAGAATTTTAAGCAGAAAGGACATGATCTAGGCAAGTTTGAGCATTTTGAAGTCCCATTCCTTTTCAGTGGGAGTGTACACATGCATGTATTTCCTGTGGAAATCGATGAGATATAAAAATATTCAGTTTTGGCTAAATCATATCCCATGTCTGTCTGTTGTTGATATATTTTCCTTCGGTGTAGGAATAAATGTATTCTTCTTTTATAAGTACAAACAGACACAAATGAGTCCAAGGCCAGCATCTGAATTCAGGTTGACTTAATTCGGAGCATTCTGAAGTTCCCAAAAATCTACACGTACATAAGTGTGTGTTTGTGTTTAAAAAGCAGAATCCTATATGTGTCTAGTCAGAAGTAAGTCACACTGAGTTACTCCCAGGGCAGTGGTTATAGGACTACAGTCTAAGACTGCAATCCAATACATGTCTACTCAGAAGTAAGCTCTGCTGGGTTCAATGGGACTTACTCCCAGGTAAGTGTGCTGTATTCAACAAAGTCCTATTCAGAGTAGATGCACTGTAATTAATAAATCTAAGTTAGTAATGTTTATTAACTTCAGCAAGTCTACTCTAAGTAGGGCTAGCATGGAGTAACACCCTCTGATTTCCTTCCTGTCTCAAAGAGTGACACTCAGCTCCATTTACACAGCCAGCTGTGACAATTGAAGCCAAGGGCATCAATGAGTGGTGTCTTGTCAGGGTGAGGCCTGCCTTTCTAGGTACAATGTGCCCATTGTTTTAAAAACAAAAAGAAAAGATATTTCAATTAGGCAAGGGCCTAATTTGCCATTTGGCAAAAGTTTTTAACCTTTGAGAAAAAAAAATCTGCATGCCTCTACAAGCTTAATTGAGAGTTAAGTCTTATTGAATGAAGTGGGACTTACTTCTGAACCTCAAGCCTGCCATTTGGAGCCAGCTGGGGTTCCTCCACCTCCCCATTGGACATAGAGGGTTTTACCTCAGGGCAATAGTCACAGCCCCCTTCTAAAATGATACCATGTTCCAAAATTATAATCTGGCCAGCCTTGAATACTGCTTCCTGCTTCTTTATCGCTGTTGTCATTTGACTGTCCTTTGTCACTGTCAGAGATATTGCCTGAACATAAAGATTCAGTGTCTATACGTTTATCTCCTCCTGCTGCCAAACTGCTTGCTGACGTAGATGGGATGCTACCATCAGGAGTCACTGTCCCTTCTACAGTTATAGAATTCTCACTCTCCACAACTTGTCTTGGCTTTTTGCAGCCGACACTCGTTGGGACTTCACTTTCATGCTGATTGGCTTGTAGGTCGCTAGAAACATAGGAACCCTCCTGGAACCTGGCTCTCCAAAGAGTAAGGGGTCTAAGATCCCGGGCCCCAGTCAACTACACCTCTGTCTGCCTTACATGCAGAAGGTCTCACGTTCCATCTCAGGCATTGTCAGGGAGACCCCTGCCGGAAACCCTGGAGAGCTGCTGCCAGCCAGTGCAGACAATATTGAGCCAGGTGGACCAATGGTCTGACTCGAGATAAGGCAGCTTCTGATGAAGGAGGAACTGTTGGTGATTTTCCCTCCAAAGCGATCAGTCTTTTTGTCCCCGCCCCCGTGTATGCAGCAAATTCGTGGCTGGTGGAGTCCACTCCATTTCCAGTGGAGACCTTTTTTGGGAGGGGGGTGTAAAGAAGCCCCCGCGGTAAACGAGGCATCTCCGACTGAGCAAAGGGCGCTCTTTGTCCTGCTCCCTCCCGTTCCGCCTTCCCTCCGGAGCGTTTGGGCCAGCGAGATGCCGGCCGCGCAGGGAAGGGCGCGGGGAAAGAGATCGATGGCGGGTCGATGCGGAGGCAAATTCATCACGCGGGTTTTCTTTGCGAAATATTTAATGAAATGGGCTGGCAAATAACTTTCAGGATTTATGGCGCGCTGCGAAGA
>NW_026902541.1:0-53926 GCF_030035675.1 Rhineura floridana | reverse complement strand
CAGAAACGCTAAAAACACTTCAAAACATCATAAAAAGACCTTAAAATACATTAAAACAAAACAACATTAAAAACATTTTTAAAAAAGCTTTAAAAGCATCTTTTTTAAAATAAAAAGGATTAAAAACATATTATTAAAAACACGTATTAAAAGCAATTCCAGCACAGATGCAAACTGGGATAAGGTCTCAACTTAAAAGGCTTGTTGAAAGAGGAAAGTATTCAAATGGTGCTGAAAAGATAGCAGAGATGGCGCCTGCCTAAAATGTAAGGGGAGGGAATTCCACAGGGTAGTTGCCGCCACACTAAAGGTCCATTTCCTATGTTGTGCAGAATAGACCTCCTGATAAGATGGTATCTGCAGGAGGCCCTCACCTGCAGAGCGCAGTGATCGACTGGGTATGTAAGGGGTAAGACGGTCTTTCAGGTATCCTGTCCCGAGCTGTGTAGGGCTTTGTACACCAAAACTAGAACCTTGAACTCGGCCCGGTAGCAAATGGGCAGCCAGTGCAATTCTTTCAGCAGCGGGGTGACATGTGGTGATACCCTGCCCCAGTGAGCAGTCTCACCACTGCATTTTGCACCAGCTGCAGCTTCCGGACCAACCTCAAGGGCAGCCCCACATAGAGTTCATTACAGTAATTCAGCCTGGAGGTTACCAGTGTGTGGACAACAGTGGTCAGGCTATTCCAGTCCAGAAGTGGCCGCAGCTGTCTCACCAGCCAAAGCTGGTAAAAGGCACTCCTAGCCACTGAGGTCACCTCGGCCTCTAGCAACAAAGATGGATCCAGGAGCACCCCCAGACTACGGACCTGCTCTTTCAGAGGGAGTATGACCCCATCCAAAGCAGACAACTGACCAATTATCTGAAGTTGGGAACCACCAACCCACAGTGCTTCTGTCTTGCTAGGATTCAGACTCAGTTTATTGGCCCTCATCCAGCCCACCACCGAGTCCAGGCAGCGGTCCAGGGCTTGCACGGCCTCTCCTGATTCAGATGTTATGGAGAAATAGAACTGGGTATCGTCAGCATACTGACACCTTGCCCCAAAGCTCCTGGTGACTGCTCCCAAGGGCTTCATATAGATGTTAAACAGCATGGGGGACAAGATGGTACCCTGCGGCACCCCACAGTACAACTGCCAGGGGGCCGAAAGACATAAGTTACATAATTTTGTCACAGTATACAGTGAGACAAACAATGTCATTTTCTGGTGGAAGATGAACTGCAGTAGAATGGGGACAGCGTTGCATGTGATGAATACAGGATAGAACAGAAAATGATTCCTTCTCACATCCTCATGCTTGGCTCATGTGGGCAGGAGGGGTGACTGTGGAAAAATGCAGAGGGGAGGGGAGAACAACAGTCAGTCTTTGGGGAACTATTAACCTTTGACCTGGGAGAGAGGTCTTCCCCATGTCCCTTTCTGCTTGGAGAGGATGCAAATGGCCAGTTAACTTGCTGTAATATTTTTTATACCTTATGGTGGGAACGGCATGCTAGAGGTGAAGGGCAAGTCTTACCCTCATGGCCACAATGGTCTCCTGGGCCAGTGGTTGATTACACTGTCCCCCAGGAAGGAGGAAGGGCCATAGCTCAGTGGTAAGGAGAGGATGTTCATTCAGTTTGCACTTAAAGTTGAAGCTACCTAATTTGCATTTTCTGAAACAATACATCAACTGAAACATCCTTTGAAATTTGCACTTCTCTGAATTTTGCAATGCAATTCTCCAGCCAAGGAATGTGTACCGAACTGCATATCCTAGGGCAAAGAGTCCATAAAAATTCCCCTATTAGTGAAAATACCATATAAAATGCATTATGTATTTTAGGGGGAATTGCATACAAAATGTGTATACTGGGAGAAATTCACACTGATGGATTTTCATGAGGCCTTTTTTCCCCCCCAAAGAATTTGGAAGTGGCTGTGGAATTGTGGAAAACTTATGACAGAGAAAATGAAAAAATGGAGGGGAAACTGAAATGGACATATTTACTCATCCCTAGTGGTCCAGCAGCCACTTTCCCTGCAAAAGGTTTGCAACTGCACAATGCAAGCTGTTCAGCCATAATGATGAATGGGCCCTAATATCTACCCTCCATCAATTTTGCTGTGACTTGAATTGGTTCTCCTTCCTCGCTGGCTTTGAGGTTTCTAAAAACTCTCTCTTAAATGCCTTTGCTTATCCATTCATCAAAGCTTCCCTCACCCAGTTCCTTCAGCCCTTTCATCGCACGGTGCTGCCTGCCTGCCTACCTCCCTCCAGACCAGGCATGGGGAACAGTGGTTCACCCTCAACCCTCCAGGGGTTGTTGGACTCCAACTCCCATCAGATGCAGCCATCTTGGCCAATGATCAAGGATGATGGGAGATGGAGTCCAGCAACATCTGCAGAGCTTGGAAAAGTTACTTTTTAAACTACAACTCCCATCAGCCCCAGCCAGCATGGCCACTGGATTGGGCTGATGGGAGCTGTAGTTCAAAAAAATAACTTTTCCAAGCTCTGAACATCTGCAGGGCAGTAAGTTCTCCACCCCTGCTCTAGACCATTGATCAGCCTCATGGTAGTCCTCCTGGAAATCATTTCCATTTCCCTTAAAGACATGCCACAGGTTGGGCATGCGCCCCAGGTTGAGATGAGAAAGAGTGGATTGTGAGCTGGCCAGATGAGGAGCATCTTCTCTTTGCTAGGAGGGAAGCAGCAGGTGGCTTTCTGTTGCTAAGAAACTGGTTTCCAGGTGAAAGCAATCACTTTGATCTGTGCAGATGCTCTGCGTCTGTGTCTCAGTCAGCTCCCAAGTTCTCATCATACTGAGGAATGACTTCAAGCCTCCTTCATATGCGCACGGGAGCCACTTCTAGATGGCACAACCCTCCCCTGCGGGGGAGTGTATGTGAACGGTCCAGTCGTGTGGGGCTGCCCTTATGCTTCATTTGGAAATCCCATCGGGGCAGTGCCAATCAAATCTGAAAAGGGATGACATTCCACATTTGGGAAAACCAAGTGTCAACATCCAAGACAGGTATCAAGAAAAGGGAGCAGGCACCTAGGCAGAGTCCTCACCCCTAGAGGCAACTTGTAAGCATTGAGGTTAGGGCTTTTCAGGGCTCGACAGGCCAGGATTGGCTTTGGGGGTCTACTGGCAATACTCAAACAGGTTGGGATCCTTGGACCACCCTTTGCCAGGCTTGCAATAGAATGAGAGCGTTGGGGGTAGTGCAAGCACTGACAATGAAACAGCATCCTCCAGTACACTAAAGGCTAGTTTAGGAGGTATGTGATAACATACGATCTTCCCCTAGACAAATTTTTGAAATTAAGTAAACCTGCTCTTCAGAAGTGGATTTTTGATCATGATGCAGCTCAAGACCGGGCGTCTATAGTGATGGCCCCGTTTTCCAACGGGTACCCAAATTTCAAACTGGATCATTTGCTAGCAAATTATATAGAAGTACTTGACAGACCCCCCATTCGAAGAGCTTTTACGGCTCTACGCTTTCAAGTTATGCCCACGGCCTATCTTGAAGGCCGATTCCGGGGCTTACCGATGGCTCAACGTCAATGTATTTATGGTTGTCAGGCAATCAAGGAGATTACACACTACCTACTCCATTGCCCACTTTATGATGATCCTAGGCAAAAAAATTTATCTTCATTTTTAAATTTTTTAGCCCCTTGTACAGATAAAGAAAAGGTCAATGCACTTTTAATTGATAATTTTATATCAGTTACCCTTGCAGTCGCTAACTTTGCTGTGGCTGCACAAAAAATGAGAGACGTTTTGTCAAAGGATCCCTCGCTTCGAAACAGTCTCCCTATGACCCAAATGGTCTGGATATGTAAACTCAACAAAGGTATTGAGAAACACATGTATCTGTATTTGCGCATGGCTTTTAGCTAAGTTTGCAATAAAGTTTTATTATTAGTATTAGGTATGTGATAATTATTTGTCATTCATTGGCAGTGTTTGGAAAAGTTACTTCTTTGAACTACAACTCCCATCAGCCCAATCCAGTAGCCGTGCTGGCTGGGGCTGATGGGAGTTGTAATTCAAAAGAGTAACTTTTCCAAGCTCTGTTCATTGGTTATATTGGTCACGCACTGTTATGTTTTAATTAACTGATAGGGACTAGAAAGCATGTGGCAGCTGCCACTTTTGGTGAAAATGGAGCCACAAATGCCCCTGGGAGCCACAAGAGAAAGTAGTATGGACAGAATGAAGTTTCCCCCCCTCTCTCATAATACTAGAACTTGGGGACATCCAAAGAACGCTGGACGCTGGAAGATTCAGGACATGCAAAAGAAAGGACTTCTGCACACAGTGCACAGTTAAACGATGGAATCTGCTCCCACGAGAGGCAGTGACAGCTTTAAAACAGGATTAGACAAATTCATGGAGGATGCGGCTATCAGTGGCTACTAGCCAGGATGGCCATGCTCTGCCTCCACAATTGGAAGCAGTGTGCTTCTGAAAGTCAGTGGCTGGGAACGGCAGGAGGGGAGAGTTGCTCTTGCGCTCAGGTCCTGCAGGTGGGCTTCCCACTGGGGCATCTGGCTGGCTGCTGTGAGAACAGGATGCTGGACTGGATTTGGCTTGATACAGCAGGGCCTTTTTAAAAAATGTGTTCTTAGGATGTGAGGATGTCCTTCTCTTCCCAGAGACATTCTCAGGAAAAGAGATGGCTACCCCTATGGACTCAATAGCCCCAAGAGCAGCTATGAGCCATTAAAAAAAGAAAGAGGCAGCCCTTGGACAATCTCGGTTGGAGTCAGAGTTCCAAAGGTGAATGATTTCTGATCCACACATTAAAGAGATGGCCATGGCTTATGGCCAGATGCTTTGATTTGGATTCCTGCATTGCACAGGGGGTTGGACTTGATAGCCTTATAGGTCCCTTCCAACTCTGCTATTCGATGACTCGATGATTCTAAGGCCTGTGGCCCTTGCTTTATATGCAGAAGGTCCCAGGTTCAAATCCCCAGCATCTCCAAGTAGGGCTGGGAGAAAGCTCTACCTCAAATACTGGAGAGCCGCTGCCAGTCAGTGTTGACAGTACTGAGCTAGGTGGAGCAATGGCCTGGCTCAGTATAAGTCCGCTTCCTTTTTCTATGTAGCCTGGGAACTGTGTCTCTAGCGAGTCTGTTCTGGGAATTGGACCCACGAAGTTTCTCCAGCGACCCCATTTTTCAAGTGCCTCTTTCCCCATGCCCCATGGATTCACCGAAAAAGAAGCCCGTGTGTCAGCCACCGGGCAGGTGGCTGCAACAAATCCTGCCAGCTAGCCGCTCCCTGCGTCTTGGCAAAAGTGCTCTCGCAAAAGCAGGCAGGCCTTCCTTCCCTTCCACCTCTAATGCCTCCTTTCATATTTTGCCAAGAGTACTTTCAGGGGCTGCTTTTTAGACTGAATTTGTCAGCCACCATTCCAGAGCTAGCAAAGCTGCTTTCTCCCTCTTTATTGTGGTGAGCAAAGAGGCAATTCTGAGAGCGTCTGTATTCATTCCAAGAGGCATTAAGAAGCGGAGGATTCAGCCAGCTGTCGCCTGGGCTGATAGCTTCTTGCTCCCTCTCCTTGAGATGACTGAGTAATGCTGGAATCACCTCCCCTTCACTGTCTCCATCCTTCTTTCTTTCCTTTATTCATTTATTTACTTAGACTCTTGCTCATCTATCATCTTCTTAAAGGAGCTTGGTACTCTTTGTCATTTAAGCACGGGTGGCTGTAGGGTTATTTTAAGTTTAGTTAATTATCATTATTGGATCAGGTGATTCATTGCCACATCTATGCTATTTATCTGTGCCATGTTAAAGTTTAATGGTAAATTCCGTATATGTTACCTGAGATGTGGGGAATGCTGACATTTACCGGTAAATTCTTGAGATTTTAGCTGTGTGATTCTAAGCATGTTTTCTGATGCTCAAGGCCTGGTGATCTGAATGGGCTTATTACCAAGGGTGTATTTATGGGATGTAGAAGTTACCTGAGATTTGGTGAATGTTGGCATTTACCGGTAAATTCTTAAGATTTTAGCTGTGCGATTCTAAGCATGTTTTCTGATGCTCAAGGCCCGGTGATTTGGATGGATGTATTACCAAGGGTATGTTTATGGGATTGTAACTACTTTGAACTTGACAACATGTGGCAATCACAGTATTCATAGTTTTGGAAGGTGGTGGGGAGATTTGCAGGGGCCAAATGACAGGTAGGGATGAGCAAATATGTCGCTTTTGGGTTCTCTCCATTTCCCTTTTTTCCAGTCAGTTCAGTTCGGTTCTCTACATTTCCGCATCAGTTTGCAAATCCTTTTTTTTTTTAAAGTCGTCATAAAAATTCACTGGCATTTTAGTGCAAATTTCTCCTAATATACACAGTTTTGTATGCAATTTTTCCTAATACCCACATTTTTTGCAAAGCATTTCCCCCTAACACATTTTTGTATGTTATTTTCAGCAATACATGCATTGTTATGCACACTCTGCTGGAAAACTGCATTGCAAAATTTGGAGAAGTGCAAATTTCAAAGGATGGCTGTGTGTCAGTTTGCCTACTGACTTTGGAAAGTGTGAATTAGACATATTTGCCTTTAAATGTGAACTGAATCAAATTTCTCCCCCATCCCTAGTGACAAGCATGCATATTTGCAACCCCTCCCTTGCCCTCCACTCTTCCCCACCTCCAGCCAATCATAAAGGCCAATATGTAGCTTCTAAGCCGCCTTCCACCATATCAGACTCTTTGCTCATTTAGCACAGTTTTGTCTGCTGCGGGGATCTTCACCGTGGTGCCCTCTGGGTATTATTTGGCCACAGTTCCCATCGTTCCTGACCATTGGGCTATGCTAGTTGGGGCAGGTGGGAGTTGGAGTCCAACAGCTTCTGGAAGGCACCACACTGGCTACCCTTGATCTACTCTGACAGGCAACGGCTTTCCAAGGTCTCAAGCAAAGGCCTTTCCTATCACCAGCTACAAGATCCTTTTAACTGTAGGTGCTGAAGTTTGATCCGGAGACTTTCTACATGCAAGGCATGTGCTCTGGCACTGAACAAAGATCTCTCTCCCCTTCACAAAGGGGAGGTGGGATGCCTGGGGGGGCAAGGGTTGAGGGAGGTGGGGAAATGGGAGGTTCAGGAAGGCTTAAGCAGCAGCCTCCTTCCCTGCAAATCAATCAATCAATCAATTGCATTGATATCCCGCCTTTTCTCAAGGTAGCGAGCATGGTTCTCCCCCTCTCCATGTCATCCTCACAACAACCCTGTGACGAAGGTTAGGGTGAGAGGCAGCACTGGCCCAAGGTCACCCAGTGAGCTTCATGGCCAAGTGGGGAACTGAACCCAGGTCTCCCCAGTCCTAATCCAACTCTCAAACCACTTGGCCGCCCTGGCTGCCCTTCCCACACTCACTTTCACATTAGGCAAGAACCATGAGCTTGCCAATTCATGCATGCTGAGTAAGGCCCCATCTGCATTATCCATTAAAAGCAGAATCATACCACTTGAAACTTAGTCATGGTTTCCCCGAAAGAATCATGGGAGTTGTAGTTTGTGAGAGTTGTTAGGAGTCCAGCATTCCCCTTGCAAAGCTACAGTTCCCAGAGTTCCCTGGGAAGAGAGACTGACTGTTAAACCACTCTGGGATCAGACTCAAGGCCTGTCTAGTCCAGCATCCTGCTCTCCCCATTGGCCAATCAGATGCTTCTGGGAAGCAGGTCTGTGGAGTCGGTACGTCAAACCTTCGACTCCGACTCTGACTCCTCTATTTTTCTACTGTCCAACTCCGACTCCTTCATAAATGGCAAATGTATATTAATTTATTGATATTAATAAATTAATATTAATATTAAAATGTTGATTTTTTTTCAAAGCCGGAGTCGGTACACTTCCACCGACTCTGACTCCACCCAAAATTGCTTCCGACTCCGACATGACTCCGACTCCACAGCCCTGCTGGAAAGCCCACAAGTGGGGCCTGATGGGCATAGCCCTCTCCTGCTGTTCCTCTTCAGCATCTGATATTTGGAGGTCCGCTGCAGCTCCTGTCCATGCAACATGCTCTGTTAGACAGTCTGAATCGTCCCCCAAGCTAGGTGGGGTTTTGTCCTTGGTCCCTGCATGGCATAGTGAAGTAACAGCTGGTGGAGCTGTGTAGGTGGGCCTGCATTGCTCTCCTGGCTTCCCAGGAGAGGGGGAGGGGAAGGCATCAAGGAGGACAGCACGGCACAGGACAGCAGCACAGCCAATCTGATGCTCCAGGCCCTGTGACAGCACCGCCCAAGGCTTCCCACTGCTTTCCTTTTCCCTCTCTCCCTGTCTGTTGAGAAGCCAGGCAAGCGGTGAAGTCCACCCGCTGCTCCTGCGATAGTGGATAGTGTGTTGGGTGTCACATGCAGCTGGCGAGTAAAGATGGAAGGAGCTTTCGGACCTCTCCGTTTCTCTTTTCTCTAATCTTAGATGTGGTTCTCCACATTTCTGCAGCAAGTCGTGATTTTTTTAAAAAAAACCAATATCCTCAAGAAAGTTCTTCAGAATTTTCGTGAGAATTTCTCCTAATTTTTGTAGGCAGGTTTGACTAGTGTGCACATTTTTTGCAAGCAATTTATCCTAACGTAGCACATTTTTGTATGCTCTTTTCACCGACATGTTCACTCCGTGCACCCTTTCGCCTAATATATAT
This sequence comes from Rhineura floridana, assembly GCF_030035675.1. Lineage (NCBI taxonomy): Eukaryota > Metazoa > Chordata > Lepidosauria > Squamata > Rhineuridae > Rhineura > Rhineura floridana. Next base: position 45,255 of record NW_026902541.1, on the reverse strand, counting down.
GTTTCTGTCATTGCTTGGTTGAAGAACTGCATTGCAAAATTTGGATAAGTGTGAATTTCAAAGGCTGGCTGTGTTTTGGTGCTCATGCTGTTTCTGAAAGTGCGAACTTGAGAAATTCTGCTTGAAATGTGAACTGAATCAAATTTACACACACACCCCATCCCTACTGGTGAATGGGGCTGCAATGGGCAAGGCCAGAGGTCCCAGCCCTCCTCTCTCACACTGTGTGTGTGTGTCTCTCACTCTCTCTCACACACACATCCCCAAAACAGAAACATAAATAGACACAGGGGGTTGTATCCAAGGAAATTCTACTCAGAGTAGACTGACTGAAATAAATGAACCCAAGTGAGTCATGGTCATTCATTTCAAAAGGTTTACTCTGCGTAGAACCCAGAGCCTCCCACAAACACCCACCTTCCTTCCTATCTCTGCACATAAGGATGGAGAGAATCCCATCATGCACCTTCCATCCTCACCAGCTGATTGGTGCTTGGAGCCACGGAGGGGCTCTGCCATTGGAGGATGTTTCAGCTATTCCAGGGACTAACCAGCTAGGCATCAAGTAAAAGGGAATCAGCCAGGGAGGGTGCACAGCAGTCAGTCACAGGCTGCATGTATCCTGTAGCTCATAGTTTGAACATAAGGTGTCTTGTACCAGGTCAGAAGATTATGTCCTTAGTTCACTGTTGTCTGCACTGACTGGCAGCAGCCCTCCAGGACTTCAGGCAGTGGGCATTCACATTTCTACCTGGGGATGCTGTGGGTTGAACCCAGTAGTGTAGTAACAAATTCAGAAGTGCAGGGTCCCTTCATGATAGTCACACCCAGTGGTGTAGTCGTTGAGGATCTCAGGGGGTCTTAGATCCCTTACATTTTTGGGAGCAGGGTCCCAGCAGGGTCCCTGTGTCTCCAGCATTCTATGAGACAATCAGCATGAAAGGAGAGTATGGTAGCCACTGAGAAGAGTCTTCTAACATGCTTGTTTGTCCTTTCCTGCCAATTGGAGCCAATCAGAGTGAAAGGAGGTGAGTCAGCTACAGAGAAGACTCTTCTCAGCAGCTAACACTCTTCCCTTTCACGCTTATTGGCTCCCAGGGATGTCTGCTGTTGTGGGAGAAGGCGGTAACAAGGATCTCATTCTCAACCCCACAGCAGAAAAAAGGGTGAGGGGTGAGGATGTGACTAACATAAGAACATAAGAACATAAGAAGAGCCTGCTGGATCAGGCCAGTGGCCCATCTAGGCCAGCATCCTGTTCTCACAGTGGCCAACCAGGTGCCTGGGGGAAGCCCGCAAGCAGGACCCGAGTGCAAGAACACTCTCCCGTCCTGAGGCTTCCGGCAACTGGTTTTCAGAAGCATGCTGCCTCTGACTAGGGTGGCAGAGCACAGCCATCATGGCTAGTAGCCATTGATAGCCCTGTCCTCCATGAATTTGTCTAATCTTCTTTTAAAACCATCCAAGCTGGTGGCCATTACTGCATCTTGTGGGAGCAAATTCCATAGTTTAACTATGCACTGAGTAAAGAAGTACTTCCTTTTGTCTGTCCTGAATCTTCCAACATTCAGCTTCTTTGAATGTCCACGAGTTCTAGTATTATGAGAGAGGGAGAAGAACTTTTCTCTATCCACTTTCTCAATGCCATGCATAATTTTATACACTTCTATCATGTCTCCTCTGACCCGCCTTTTCTCTAAACTAAAAAGCCCCAAATGCTGCAACCTTTCCTCGTAAGGGAGTCGCTCCATCCCCTTGATCATTCTGGTTGCCCTCTTCTGAACCTTTTCCAACTCTATAATATCCTTTTTGAGATGAGGTGACCAGAACTGTACACAGTATTCCAAATGCGGCCGCACCATAGATTTATACAACAGCATTATGATATCGGCTGTTTTATTTTCAATACCTTTCCTAATTATCGCTAGCATGGAATTTGCCTTTTTCACAGCTGCCGCACACTGGGTCGACATTTTCATCGTGCTGTCCACTACAACCCCGAGGTCTCTCTCCTGGTCGGTCACCGCCAGTTCAGACCCCATCAGCGTATATGTGAAATTAAGATTTTTTGCTCCAATATGCATAATTTTACACTTGTTTATATTGAATTGCATTTGCCATTTTTCCACCCATTCACTCAGTTTGGAGAGATCTTTTTGGAGCTCTTCACAATCCCTTTTTGTTTTAACAACCCTGAACAATTTAGTGTCGTTAGCAAACTTGGCCACTTCACTGCTCACTCCTAATTCTAGGTCATTAATGAACAAGTTGAAAAGTACAGGTCCCAATACCGATCCTTGAGGGACTCCACTTTCTACAGCCCTCCATTGGGAGAACTGTCCGTTTATTCCTACTCTCTGCTTTCTGCTTCTTAACCAATTCCTTATCCACAAGAGGACCTCTCCTCTTATTCCATGACTGCTAAGTTTCCTCAGAAGCCTTTGGTGAGGTACCTTGTCAAACGCTTTTTGAAAGTCTAAGTACACTATGTCCACTGGATCACCTCGATCTATATGCTTGTTGACACTCTCAAAGAATTCTAATAGGTTACTGAGACAGGACTTTCCCTTGCAGAAGCCATGCTGGCTCTGCTTCAGCAAGGCTTGTTCTTCTATGTGCTTAGTTAATCTAGCTTTAATAATACTTTCTACCAGTTTTCCAGGGACAGAAGTTAAGCTAACTGGCCTGTAATTTCCGGGATCCCCTCTGGATCCCTTTTTGAATATTGGCGTTACATTTGCCACTTTCCAGTCCTCAGTGTCAGCTCTACACTGCGTCAGCAGTGCCGGTGGGGGGCTGGAAATTCCTGGGTGGTTGGCAGGGAAGCAAAGTCCTTAGCCGGCAGTCTGGTCATAAATCTGCCAGGTCTAGGAGGAGGGGAGCTGATAAGGGCCAGGCTTGTCCGAAGCTTACTTGCCGAGTCAGGAGTCCGGAAGTGAGGTCAGTAGAGGTCCGGGATCAAGTGCCAAGGGGTCAGTCCGAAAGAGGGTGCCAGGAAACTAGGAACACACAAGCCACGCCTGACGTTGCAGTCAGCAACAAGCTGCAGCCAAGGTGTGCCTTATAAAGAGCAAGGTTGACAGCAGGTGTGAGTCCTCAGCGTTTGGGCCTGAAGGAGACAGGCCGGCCTCTCTTCTGCCTGACCTTCTGCTGTCTACGTTCTGCAGGTGAGGGGGGAGTATCCTGTTCACTGTCTGTGTCTGGCTGCAGGGCCTCTGCTGTCCCTGGGGTGCTCTGCAGCTGAGGGGCAGAAGGAGCTGGATTCTCAGGAGGCTCCTCCGTGTCTTCTGCTGCTCCTGGGTCTGCTGCTGTTACTCCCGAGTCGTCCTCATCTGAGGAGTCCTCTGACGGGGCCATGACACTCAGGCACGGAGGAGGACCCGAGGGACAAGTTACATATTTTAGTTAGCAGTTCAGCAATTTCACATTTGAGTTCTTTGAGAACTCTCGGGTGGATGCCATCCGGGCCCGGTGATTTGTCAGTTTTTATATTGTCCATTAAGCCTAGAACTTCCTCTCTCGTTACCACTATTTGTCTCAGTTCCTCAGAATCCCTTCCTGTAAATGTTAGTTCAGGTTCAGGGATCTGCCCTATATCTTCCACTGTGAAGACACATGCAAAGAATTCATTTAGCTTCTCTGCAATCTCCTTATCGTTCTTTAGGACACCTTTGACTCCCTTATCATCCAAGGGTCCAATCGCCTCCCTAGATGGTCTCCTGCTTTGAATGTATTTATAGAATTTTTTGTTGTTGGTTTTTATGTTCTTAGCAATGTGCTCCTCAAATTCTTTTTTAGCATCCCTTATTGCCTTCTTGCATTTCTTTTGCCAGAGTTTGTGTTCTTTTTTATTTTCTTTATTCGGACAAGACTTCCATTTTCTGAAGGAAGACTTTTTGCCTCTAAGAGCTTCCTTGACTTTGCTTGTTAACCATGCTGGCATCTTCTTGGCCCTGGCGGTACCTTTTCTGATCTGCGGTATGCACTCCAGTTGAGCTTCTAATATAGTGTTTTTAAACAACTTCCAAGCATTTTCGAGTGATGTGACCCTCTGGACTTTGTTTTTCAGCTTTCTTTTTACCAATCCCCTCATTTTTGTGAAGTTTCCTCTTTTGAAGTCAAATGTGACCGTGTTGGATTTTCTTGGCAATTGGCCAGTTATATGTATGTTTCATTTAATAGCACTGTGGTCACTGCTCCCAATCGGTTCAACAACACTTACATCTCACACCAGGTTCCGGTCCCCACTGAGGATTAAGTCCAGGGTTGCCGTCCCTCTGGTCGGTTCCATGACCAACTGATCTAGGGAATAGTCATTTAGAATATCTAGAAACTTTGCTTCTTTGTCATGACTGGAACACATGTGCGGCCAGTCTATGTCCGGGTAGTTGAAGTCACCCATTACTACCACATTTCCTTGTTTGGATGCTTCCTCGATTTCATATCTCATCTCAAGGTCTCCCTGAGCATTTTGATCAGGGGGACGATAGATCGTTCCCAGTATTAAGTCCCTCCTGGGGCATGGTATCACCACCCACAACGATTCTGTGGAGGAGTCTGCCTCTTTTTTGGGTTTCGAGCTTGCTGCATTCAATGCCTTCTTTCACGTATAGAGCGACTCCGCCATCATGAAAGGACCTTGTTCTTCTGAATTTGCCACTACACTACTGGTCATGCCACCCCCCCTCACAGCCGTGCCCCCCTTTTCATTTTCCATCATCTCCCTGTCATCTCATGAGTCCACACTCAACTACAAAATATGTCCCTAGGAGCCACTGAAAGGGGAGGCTGTGTATTAGCTACTGAGAAGAATCTTCTCAGTGGCTGACTCACCTCTTCACTCTGATTGGCTGCAATCAGCATGAAAAGACAAGGACTTCTTTCAATGGCTAACATGCTCCCTTTTCATGCTGATTGGCTCACACATAAGGCTGGGACCCTGCTCCCAAAAAAGTCCCAGGTCCACGATCCCCTGCAAGCCCGGACAACTGCACCCCTGGTTGAACCTGAGACCTTCCCTGGTTGTCTATATCTGCCCTAAACTGTGGCATGCATGGCTCAAGCATCCTTAATAAAGGGAACCTTTTCATTCAAACTTCCTTTCCATATTCTGATGATCGAGGTTGATCAGTGCTGGGGGCGTAGTGCAGATATAGGTTGATGTGTTTGAGGGAGAAGGGAATTGGAACAGTCTGATCTCCAGGTCCCCGCGGGCGTATGAAGTAATGGGGGAAGCAGACGAAAAGAGGATGTAGGTAGGCTTGTAATTCAGTGAGAGTGTGGAGAATCCATTTGCTGCACCTTAGACAACAATTTGTTCTCCTGGAAAAGAAAGGAGAGCAGAGAAAAGATTCATTAACCCCCTTGTCCATTCGCCACAAACCACAGCAAGCAGCAGCATGGGAAACAGATACCGTGGGTAGGATTGCCAGGCTCAGGGCCTGAGAATGATCCTGTATCTTTAAGAGAAGAGAAAATTCAGTCAAGTGCAGGAGTTCTTGCAACACTGTAATGGGAAAAACCACAAGTTGGAATTCTCCCTTCCCCTTGCACAACTTTTAAAGATACAGAAGACCTCTTGGAGGCTGGGCCTGGCAACCAAGAGGTCTTCTGTATCTTTAAAAGTTGGGCAGGGAGAAGGGAGAATTCCACCTTGTGGTTTTTCCCATTACAGTGTTGAAACAAGACTTGCACTTGGCTGAATTTTCTCTTCTCTTAAAGATACAGTATCATTCTCAGGCCCTCAACCTGGCAGCCCTAACTGTGGGGCAGGGAGGAGGGGGCGATAAAAACAGGCCCAGAGTCAGCCTTCCCTCTTAGGTGGGATGCCACCTCTCTAGGCATGGCTTTCCAGAAATGAATGGAGAAGCAGTGATTTCCACTGTACCAGCACAGATGCATCTGTAGCCCCAAGTCCAAGGGTCTGCATGCATTTCACAGTCCCCATACTCAGCGGTAAGTCCCTGCAAACTCCACACTAGGGTTGGGAGATAAATTTGTTTCAGTTCACATTTAAAGGGCAAACCGACCTCATGTGCACTTCCCACAACAATGTACAAGCTGAAACACAGCCGTCCTCTAAAATTCACACATCTCTGAATTGTGCAGTACAGTTCAGCAGTCATGCTATGTGTACCAAAATGCATATACTTGGGCATATATTCATGAAAATGTATTATTTATTGTTCTATTTATTTGATTTCTATCCCGCTGTTCCTCCCAGCAGGAGCCCAGGGTGGCAAATAATATACAAAATGCAGGGTAAAAGCCTGCTACTTAGGTAAATGCACACCCTGGCACACATGCAGCTCCGATGCTGAGTATCTCTGCATATTTCCATAACAAAGATGACTCTGCATACCAGTTGCTAGGAATCAAAGGCAGAAAAAGCAGTTTTGCACTCATGGCTTGCTTGGGGGCGTCTCACCGGGCATTTGGTGGGCCACTGTGGGAACAGGACTCTGGACTAGATGGGCTTTTGGCCTGATCCGTCAGGGCTTCAGCCTCTTAAATTCTGTTTGCTTCGCCTGCGCTCAGAGGTATCGTTGAACTGCACGCAAATACATGCACAGATTAAAATATCCAGCCAGCCTGTCTCAGCTGTACTTTCAACAAAGAGTCAGCTTGCAAGGCCAAGGACTGGGGGCTAGGTGGAAGGGAGAATCAGGGCAGCCTCAGCACCCTGCCCGTTTAGAGGACACCGGGAGGGCTTCTGTCAGCTCTATGCTTACACTTCTCCACCTCCGGTTTGCTGTCCATATGGACCACCAGCCATAACAGCTGGAAAACAGCCAGCTGGCCACTTGGATCTCTCACTGAAGCGGGATCTACCCAAAGCATATCTGCGCTCTGAGAAATGGTAGCTTTGTGAGCACAGGAAGGAATGTCACTGCTGGTTTTCTGGCAGGCAGAAAAGCAGCAGGTGCTTTTCCATCTCTGCTACACCTGTCAACCTTCCACCTGTCATGCCACAGTTAAAGGAGTTGGAGCCTTGTCCGCAAAAAAGGCAATAGCATTTCTGATAACAATTTGTTTTCTCAGGGAGTGGGTTCCCAAATGGCAGAACAGCAGCGTGGTTATTTGATTCCTAGTTAACTTATAATTTTCCTCTGCATTCCACCCCACACTTGATCTTTGTATCCTTCTCTTCCCCATATGCAGGCCCTTTGGTTTCACATTTACTGCCCTGTAGACTTGATTCCTCTTCTACTACCCTCACACCATTTTGCAGGACCAGAGACAGTACCCGGTATCCCTGGGCAGGTGCAAGGGACCCAGCTGGCCAGTGGGGTCCACCCCTGACTCCTAACTTTTTTTCCTTGGTGCTCTGTTCAGCGCTGGGCTGGAACTAGCTGCCCTTTTAATTTCCTACAATGCCGTAGAGCGATGCTGTGTCAGGTGCATTATGGGAATGTGAAATAATGCCTAGACCCATATGTTCAGTGCAGTTGAGCCCCAAAACAGAGGGAAGGACTGATCAGAAGGCAGTTTGCTTAGGAACCGCTCAAACCTAGAGCTGGTCCTATCACTTTGACAGCCTTGGCAATGTTCTCGGTGACTTGCAGTGCACTGTATTCTACACCCACCTAGCTGCTTTCGTAGTTAGACTAGAGTAGGGCTCCCTCTTCTGTTTGCCAATGAGATTACGCCACTGGGCTTAGGTCTACATAAAAGAAGACTTTTAATTGATGCTGCAAATCTGAACTGGATGGGCTGCTGGGTAAGCCTTTTTGATGTCTAAATCAAAATTCAGAATTGCCAACTCATCCCCCCCCTGCAGGTTTTCTGTACGTTGAACAGCTATCACAGAAGCAAAAAATAACAGAAAAAGCTCATATCTGCAGGCTAGTCAAAGTTTCACTTGTTGAATTCCTGCTTGTCCTACAGCTGTCAAAGGCACAGGAGCCTTACTAGAAAGAAAGTTGTCAGCTCTTGCTGTCTTCATCCATGCAACTGAAAAGGCAGGAGCACATCTAAATGGCCTTGCCTGATTACACCAAAGCTCCATCTTGTCAGCCGTTGTCCTGGCCCTGAAGAAGAAACCCCAGGTCAACATGTCAGCAAGGATTGTAAGTGAATGGAGGCCTTGTGGGCCTCTGTCTCCAGTCCACCTCTCTTATCCTCTGCAAGAAGTAGCACCTCTTGAAGGGCTAGCAATCTGGTCTCACCTATGAGTAAAGGTTGCAGCATTTGGGCCTTTTTAATTTAGAGACGCCTATGGCCATACTGCCCTGAACATGCCCGATCTCGTCTCATCTTGGAAACTGAGCAGGGTCAGGCCTGGTTAGTACTTGGATGGGAGACCGCCTGGGAATACCGGGTGCCGTAGGCTTAGAGGAAGGCAATGATAAACCACCTCTGAATACCTCTTACCCTGAAAACCCTATGAACAGAGCTTGGAAAAGTTACTTTTTTGAACTACAGCTCTCATCAGCCCCAGCCAACATGGCCACTGGATTGGGCTGATGGGAGTTGTAGTTCAAAAAAGTAACTTTTCCAAGCTCTGCCTATGAATATATCCAAAAGATTCATAGGGTTGCCATAAGTCATAATCGGCTTGAAGGCATATAACAACAACAATTTAGAGAAAAAGTAAGAGTTAACAGGATAGAAGTGTGTAAAATTATGCATGGTATGGGAAAGTGGCTAGTGAATTTTTTTCTCCCTCTCTCGCAACGTTAGAACTCATGGACATCCAGTGAAGCAGAATGCTGGAAGATTCTTCACACAGCACATAGTTAAACAGTGGAATTTGCTCCCAGAGGAGACATTGATGGCCACCAACTTGGATGGCTTTAAAAGAGGATTAGACAAATTCATGGAGGAAAAAGGCTATCAATGGCTACTAGCCAGGATGGTTGTGCTCTGCCACCATAGTCAGGCACAGTATGCTTCTGAAAACCAGTTGCCGGAAGCATCAGGAGGGGAGAGTGCTCTTGCGCTCAGGTCCTGCTTGTGGGCTTCCCATGGGCATCTGGTTGGCCACTGTGAGAACAGATGCTGGACAAGATGGGCCATTAGCCCAATCTAGCAGGTCTCCATATGTCCTTATCTCAAGTGACTTGCACTTCCCCTGTCCTTCATGGCCTCCTGCCTGGGGTGTTACATAAATTGTTGAATTGGCAAGATAGTTGGAGAAGCCCTTGGTTCGTTGTGCCTAGCAGAAGGACCTGTGAGGGTCCTGGTCTGGTTCTGCAGGCTGCGGTGCTATGGAATCAAGTTTGGGATGGGCAAATCTGTACATTTCAGTTTCTCTCCGTTGCTCATTTTTCCAATCTTAAATTCAGATCTCTATATTTCCACATTAGTTTGCAAATATTTTGTTTTAAAGGACTAATGAAAATCCACCAGCATTTTAGTGAGAATATATTTGTATGCAATTGTGTTTAGTATGCACATTTTTGCAAAGCAATTTTCACTAATGCACATTTTCACTAATGCACATTTTCACTAATGCAAGTGCTTTTAGTGCTTCTGTTTGCCGCCCTGGGCTCCTGCTGGAAGGAAGTGTGGGGCATAAATAAAATAATAAATAAATAAATAAATTTTCATATGTTTTCAATAATATACGCATTTTCATGCACACTCTGGTATATTCATGTTTGTACACATTACTTGGTCAGAGAGCAGCCCTGCAAAATTTGGAGATGTGAATTTCCGGGGGGGGGGGTATGTTTCAGCTTGTGTATTGTTTTGGAAAGCGCAAATTAGGAAGGTTCACCTTTAAATGCAACTAAATTGAATGTCAAATAAGAACAGCCTGCTGGATCAGGCAACTGGCCCATCTCCTCCAGTACCCTCTTGTCACAGTGGCCAGCCAGATGACTCTGGGAAGCCAGCAAACGGGACTTGAACACAGCAGCCCTCTCCTCGCTTGTGATTCCCAGCAAGTGGTATTCAGAAGCGTATTGCCTCAAATAGTGGAGGTAGAACATACCCGTCATGGTTAGTAGCCAATGATAGCCTTCTCCTCCATGAATTTGTCTAATCCTCTTTTAAAGCCACCCAAGTTGGTGGCTGTCAGTGTCTCTTGTGGGAGCTGTCTCTGTGAAGAAGTACTTTTGTTTGTCTGTCCTGAATCTTCCGACATTCAGGTTCTGATATTGGCTGCTTTCACACTGCACTTTATTCTGTTATTCTGACGATTTCTTACCTGGTAATTTGAGCATTATGTTTGATCTTTCACATGATGCACAAGCTAGCTCCAGAATTCTAGTGGAATGTAGTGGAAGTTTAGCACTAATTTCCGTGTATTCAGAGGTACATTGCCTTGGAAGATGGAGGTTCCATTCACATAATAGCTGATTATTGTGGACCTGCCCTCCAAGAAGATATCAAAGGCTGCTTTCACACTGCCATTATTCTGATGATTTCTTTGTTAGCGGTGGACCTTCAGAACCAGGTAGAACGTAATAGGCAGACGTACACAGGAGCGTAGTTAAACAGAACTTTATTTGCTGCTCACAAACAAGTCCAATAAACAGGTATAGGCACTTACGCGGCACAAGCACTTTCGGCAATACACTTCTCATCAACTTTTCTCCTCACACCCCCACGCTAGCTGGAATCTCTAGCTCCATTTTTATGGCCCTCCAGCAATTAGGGTTGAGTTCCTGCAGCTGTGTAATTGCTGCAACCTGAGCCTTGTTTCGGCTCTCTCTTGTCCTTTTAACTCTTTGTTCCCCTGCATCCTTGGGGATCAAAACCTATGCTTCTTACTGCCTGTCAGCACATGGTAACATTCCCCCAGCTTTTGATTTCTAAGGAATGCAGTATACATTTATACATATGTTTCACAGTTCATGTTACATATACAGACAGTACATGTTACACATACAGACAGTTCAATCCTCAGTTCGAGCTTAGAGCTCTTCATCTAGTTGATCCATCCAATGACTCCCTCCATCCACCATTGCAAACCACATTTTGTAATCCTGTGCAGTCCAATCATCTGTCTCGTCATGGGGCTGTGCTGTTTCGTTATCTTTCTGGGTTGCTTTAATGGTTGCTATTGTAAAGCGGTCTGGAGGCTTACCTAAGTTAGCTCTCTGAGACCTGCGGGGTTCCGTCACTGGCTCAGTCAGTGAGACGTTCTGACCATCCCCCCCTCTCCTTCATTACTTTCTTGTTCTGTTTCTTGTTTCACAGAAAGGGTAGGCTGTCTTTCGCTATTAGCTCCTGGGGATACATTTGTTTCTATAGGGGTATATACACTGGCTTCCTCATTTACCCTCTTAGGCTCTTGTTGCAGTTCATTAGCAACAGGCCTTCTTTCTCTGTGTTCATTCCAGAACATCACCACATCCTCCTTCATTTTTGGGGTTTCTGGGCATTCCAAGGAAACCTCCCGGCTTAGCATTACTCTCTGTGAGTCCTTTACCCATATTCTATAGCCAGCCCTCTCATAGCCCAGGATTAACCCTTGTACATGAGTTCCATTACTATGTGCCTTGGGCACCTGCACCCAGCATGTAGCTCCAAACCGTTGGAGATGTGTGTGTTTGGGTTTTCTCCCATATAACATTTCATATGGTGTTGTATCCACAGCTATCGTGTATAACCTATTGAGTACATGGTTCGCATACATTGCTGCTTCTCACCAAAAATTCGATGCTAATTTACTGCCATACAGCATAGCGCGCATCATATTTTGCAAGCTTTTGTTTTTGCGTTCTGCAATCCCGTTCTGATTCGGCGCCCATGTGGCCGTTAGAGAATGTTTTATTCCTTTTTCCTTAAGGAATCCCTGCAAAGAGCTGGAGAGAAATTCCCCTCCCCTATCAGAATGCAGCTGTGCCACCTTAACAGAGTGTTTTGCTTCCACCCATTTAACAAAGTGACGAATATGCTTAGCTGCTTCTGCTTTAGTTTTGAGCAAGTAAACAAAACTATATCTTGAGAAATTATCCACCAGTACTAAATAATATCTGGCACCTCCTTTGGATTTACGGAATGGACCCACTAAATCCATGCTTAGCAGTTCAAACACCCTGCTCGCTTTGCAGTCGCTGCTTCTCTTTACCGGTGCGGCTTCTGCCTTTGTCTCTTTACAGACAGAACATTCTACAAATTCTTTGCAGCATTTAAACTGAATATCAGCACTGTGTTTTGGCATTAACTGCAGTGTTGAGAAACCAGCATGTCCCAGTTTCCTGTGGTAATCGTGAATACACCCATCGTGGGTAGGTTTATTTAACACAGTTTTAACAGCAGCTACTTGAGATTGATCTATAACATACAGAGCATTGCATAAATGTCCCTTTGCTTGCACTTTTCCCAATCTGCTTATGGTGCAAGTCCCTTTTGAGAATGTTACATCATAATTCATACTGTTAAGTTTAGACACAGACATTATATTCATGTCCATTTGTGGAACGTACAACACGTTTGACAAAGTAGTTTTTAAACAGTTTACATAAATGGTGCCCCTCCCCAGTACCTCGCGTGTCGATCCGTCAGCCAAAATGACTTGCTCACGTGTAGGAGAGAGCACTTTAAATTGTTCCTTTTTACTTGCGAGAAAATGAGTAGACCCAGAGTCGATTACCCAAACAGGGGAGTTTTCTCTGTCCTTCTTACTCGTGTCGCTTGCTACTACGCGTACAGACAAAAAGTCTTTTCCTTTCTCTGGTTTTCTTGCCATATCACAGTCTTTACGCAGATGTTTCATGGAACCACATCTGAAGCATTTCTTTACACTCGTGTAGTCTTTAACGACATCTTTCCTTTTACTTGGACCGGTGGCGGCTTGAGTTGCGCTGCTTTCACGTCGTCTCTCCGCCTCCTGAAGTAACTTCTCGGTAACATACAGCATGTTCAGATCTTCATCGGGTAAAGCCTCGAGCGCTGAGATTGCCGCATCATATGAGGCGTTTAATGATGATAATAGCACGTACACCTGCTGCTGGTCCGAATAATACACATCTCTGTCCTGCAACTGTGCAAACAGGTTACGTACAGTCTGAATATGCTCGTGCATGCTTATTCCTCCCTTTAAACGGGTTTGAAACAGCCTTCTTGTGAGTAACGCTTTGCTGCCAGCCATAGTACATACATGCACACTCCGAAGTGCCTCCCAAACTTCTCTCGCTGTTTCTCTGTCGCTTACATACAGCAATTGAGAGTCTTGCACTCCCAGGATTATTGTGGCTTTTGCCCTCTGGTCCTGGCATTGCCATTCCTCTGTGGGGTCGTCTGGAGCGTCTGCCTCAACAACATGCCATACATCTTCTCGTATGAGCAGCATTTGCATTTTAATGTGCCAACTCATATAGTTAGTTTCGCTGAGACGCTGTAGAGGCAGTCCAGATGCATAAGACGTTGCCATCCTGGCCTCTCTCTCCGGGAGCTCGATGGTGCTTGCTTCCTTGCCTGCGTATGCTCCTTTTTCCAGTTTGTCTGCTTACTGGTTCTGTTGGGTCCGGCTGTAATCTGGGCCCATAACCCTATGTTAGCGGTGGACCTTCAGAACCAGGTAGAACGTAATAGGCAGACGTACACAGGAGCGTAGTTAAACATAACTTTATTTGCTGCTCACAAACAAGTCCAATAAACAGGTATAGGCACTTACGCGGCGCAAGCACTTTCGGCAATACACTTCTCATCGACTTTTCTCCTCACACCCCCACGCTAGCTGGAATCTCTAGCTCCATTTTTATGGCCCTCCAGCAATTAGGGTTGAGTTCCTGCAGCTGTGTAATTGCTGCAACCTGAGCCTTGTTTCGGCTCTCTCTTGTCCTTTTAACTCTTTGTTCCCCTGCATCCTTGGGGATCAAAACCTATGCTTCTTACTGCCTGTCAGCACATGGTAACATTCTTACCTAGTAATTTGCACTCTATATTTTATCTTTCACACGACGCACAAGCTAGCTCCAGAATTCTAGTGGAATGTAGTGGAAGTTTAGCACTAATTTCTGTGATAAATGATGCCACAAATAATCGTTTGGCAAGCCTGTGAACCTGGAAGATTGCCGGAGTTTTTTGCTAGCTGCAGCCGCTCATGTGACAGGCATCCCAGCATGCAGTGCGTTCCTGTCCTTTAGTCGTTCAGGGGTGTTTTTTTGCCTGATGAATGTTGTACCGGTATTCCGGCATCAGTGTGGATAGCAGCAGCATTTCCCACACACACCCCTGCCTTGATACAACTAAAGCAATTTGAAAAGTCAGATCCTAAAGGGAGAGGGCTTTCATGGTGACGGGATGAGGTCTTAGACCTCCTACACAGTGAGGAACAGTGTGCATGGGTGAGGGATGAAAACAAGACAGTTGCACAAAATGCCGGTATATCAGCTGAAAAAGCTGCTGTTCCTTAACGCAACAGGTTCTGCAGTGTGAAAGGGATTAAATCGGGACAGAAGCGCTACCTTTTTAATCCGTTAAACTAACGCAATCAGCCCCATGTGTGAAAGCAGCCATTATGATATTCTCCACACCGTGAAAGGGATTAAACCGTCCCTGGACCCAGAAAATCTCAACAACTATAGGTCGGTAGCTAATGTTCCGTTCCTGGGCAAGGTCCTGGAACGAGTGGTTGCCGACCAGCTCCAGACACTTTTGGATGAAACCAATTATCTGGATCCATTTCAGTCGGGTTTTAGACCCGGTTTTGGCACGGAGACAGCCTTGGTCGCCCTGTTTGATGACCTCTGTCGGGAGACAGACAGGGGAAGTGTGACCCTACTGATTCTCCTTGATCTCTCAGCAGCTTTTGATACCATCGACCATGGTATCCTTCTGGGATGACTCTCTGATCTGGGAGTGGGCGGTACTGTGTGGCAGTGGTTCCGCTTCTACTTGGTGGGTCGTCTCCAGAGGGTAGTACTTGGGGAGCACTGCTCGACACCCTGGGACCTCCAGTATGGAGTCCCGCAGGGGTCAGTTCTGTCCCCCATGCTTTTTAATATCTATATGAAGCTGCTGGGTGCGGTCATCAGGAGTTTTGGAGTGCGTTGCCATCAGTACGCTGATGACACGCAGCTCTATTTCTCCTTTTCATCTTTTTCAGGTGAGTCTGTCGACGTGCTGAACCGATGTCTAGCTGCGACAATGGACTGGATGAGAGCTAACAAACTGAGGCTTAATCCAAACAAGACTGAGATGGTGGGTGGTTCTCCTGACAGAATGGTGAATGTTCGACCTGTTCTGGATGGGGTTACACTCCCCCTGAATGAACAGGTTCATAGCTTGGGAGTCCTTTTAGACCCATCCCTGTCACTTGAGGCTCAGATAGCCTTGGTGGCTCGGGGTGCTTTTTACCAACTTCGGCTGGTGGCCCAGCTACGCCCCTATCTGGACAGAGAGAACCTCGCCTCAGTAGTTCATGCGCTGGTAACCTCGAAATTAGATTACTGCAATGCGCTCTACGTGGGGCTGCCTCTGAAGACGGTCCGGAAACTGCAGCTTGTGCAGAATGCAGCGGCCAGACTATTAACGGGGACCAGACGGTCCGACCATATAACACCGATTCTGGCCCGCCTGCACTGGCTGCCTATTTGTTTCCGGGCCCTGTTCAAAGTGCTGGTTTTAACCTACAAAGCCCTACACGGCACAGGACCACAATACCTGTTGGAACACCTTCCCCAATATGAACCTGCCCATACACTACGCTCATCATCAAAGACCCTCCTCCGAGTTCCTACGTATAGGGAAGCTCGGAGGGTGGCAACACGGAAAAGGGCTTTTTCTGTGGTGGCCCCTGAACTGTGGAATGACCTCCCAGAGGAGATACGCCTGGCGCCACCGTTACTATCTTTTCGGCGCCAGGTTAAAACTTTCCTCTTTGCCCAGGCATTTTAATATGTTTAGTATGCGCTGACATTGTTTTAATCTTGTTAACATTTTAAATTTTTAATGTGTTTTATATTGTTACATGTTTATTGTATTTTTGATGTTTTCTTGTTCTTGTGAACCTCCCAGAGAGCTTCGGCTATGGGGCGGTCTATAAGTTTAATGAAATAAATAAATAAATGCCCAATCATAGGGAAGCACAGAAATGAACTTCTCACTCTTTACCCTATGAACAGATGGCCTCGTCTGTGTATGTGACCTGTGAATCCACACCTGATTCAAAGGGGGTTGCCAGTTCCTCTCAAACATTCAGAATGAGTTAGCATTACTTAATTAACAGGGTAACCAGGGGAAAGGGGGATTTTTCTTCTGTGTCAGTTATTCAGGGAATGGGGTTTGTGTGCATGTGCGCACACACAGACACACGTGCGCAAGTCACCAGGAAATTTATATTGAGGTTTTTCAGGGCTCAGAAATGGATCTGACTTTAAAAAGCCCAGTTAATTTCATTCATCACTGGTCCAGCACTTAGCCTTGGCCATGAAATAGACCAGAGTCAAGACTAGGGATGTACTAGACGACTGGCCAATTTGGATTTGGTACCAAAATTTCCATTAATTTGCTTATTCTCTATCATCACAGATTAAATTTTAATGTAGTGATTTTCTGCTGCTATTTTGGAAAAATTGATTTTTTTTAAAAAAAATCTGCCTCTAAACTTTAGATATTTAGAATAACTTTATCGATATTTCCTTTTAAAGACAGATATTAATATCAATATTTGGGGGGAGGGGAAAAGGGATTAGTAAAAGCAGTGGCTAGCGGACAAAGAATAAACTCAAATTGATGCCAGCTTGTTAACTTGACGGAATGTTTTTGAACCAGCCAACAGATCTCATCCTAGTCAAGGCTCCCCTCCCTGGGCTCCCTATGAGAGCTGACTGTGGTAGGGATGGGTGAAAATTTTGATTCAGTTCGCATTTCAAGCAGAATTTATCAAATTTGCGCTTTCCGAAACAATATGAGAACCGAAACACAGCCATCCTTCGAAAATGGCATTTATTGGAATTTTGGGATGCGGTTCACCAACTAAACAATATTTCTAAAAATGCATATATTAGGGGAAAGTGTGCATAAAAATGAATACATGAGTGAAAATAACATTCAAAAAGGCATGAAGTGATGAGAAATGGCTGGCAAAAATGTGTACCTTTGTCAAAACTGCCTACAAAACTGTTTATTTGGGGAAATTTGCACTAAAATGATGCAGAATTTTCCCAAGGATTTTTTTTTTTAAAAAAAATAGTAGATTGCTGCAGAAATGTAGAGAACCGGATTTAACATTAGAAAAGTGAGCAACTGACAGAACATAAATTGACAGATCTTTCCATCCCTGGAGCGAATGCTCTCTGCTCGTGTTCAGAGGTCTCCTCTTCTCAACAAGTGTGCACAGAAACAGTGGGGAAACCCTGACAAATACCTGAACAGGGGTGAGGAACCTCAAGCACAGGGGCCAAATCCACCCCTCCAAGCCTATCTATCTGGCCCCAGAACTCTTCCCAGGTCACTGGCCCTGCATCACCGCCAAGGAATTTTTGCCTGGTTAGAATGTACCACTGACCTCTGGAAAATATAAAGAGTTTTGCAAGTGAGTGTTGAAACTAGCTTACTATACAAAGGTAAAATGCACATCCATTGCTCCACCCACTTTTCCCTTTGTCCCTGCCCTCCACTGGGATGTGGCCCTCAGGAGGTTGTCCGGAAGGGAATGCGGCCCTCATACTGAAAAGTCTTCCCCATTCCCATGCTATATGCAATGTGAGATTTTAACTGGAGCTCTGATCTTTGATCCCCACTGCAGAACCATTTTAGATTAAGAAACAGAGATGCGGGGATACACAGGAGATGGAAAGAGATGGCAGCCGTTGCTCCAGGTATTTCCCCCCACTTGGTTGCCTATTGGCCCCCCATCTCAGCTCTGCTCCAGGGGGAAGTGCATTAGACAATCAACAGGTGAGCCTGGTCTACAGTCAGTGTAGTTTTCTGCCTCCCCCCCCCCTTTTCCCATCTCGTCTCACCATAACTATCAAAGAAATTTATGAAGAGCTTGAGGCACTGGATATTCCCTGTATTTCAAAATAACTTTTTCTCCTTTTTTTCTTTTCTTTTTTGCAATCTTAAGTGAACAGCTTGGTTGCCTCTGCCTGTCAGGGAATTTAAATTGCAAATGAAACAGTGGAACGCAGCAAGCCAAGGGTCTGTCTCTCGGTGGCTTCGGAGAGCACACAGATTGCTTAGCAACCAAAAGAAGAGGGGGAGAACTTTATGCAACCAGAAAGCTCCCTCTTTTCAACCTCCCCACCCCCCCAAATCCATCCCTGGCCTCGGAAAGACATTCCCAGGCACAAGCGAGAGAAAAAGAAGACAATCTAATCAGCAGAATCTAAAGAATGTCAGTTTTCATTTTTTTTCCCTTTAAAGAGAGCAAATGACTAGTTGCCATGGTTGTTGGGTGTGTGCAGGCAGAGTTGGGAAATGGAGACCTGCTGCTGCTGTTGCCTCTCACATTTTCACTGCGGCTTTGCCTCTTTTAACACTGATCTCTCTCTCTCTCTCTGTCTCTCTCTCTCTCTCTCTGTCTCTCTCTCTCTGTCTCTCTCTCAGGTAGCCATTCAAGCAGGGTTTCATCAGTCCAGCCTCAGGCAAAATTTAAGTTCAGAATACCCAAACAGCCCTGCTGAATCAGAGCAAAAGTCCCTCTTGCCCCAGTATCTAGTTTCCAATGGTGGCTGAGTAGATGCTTCCAGGAAACGCACAATCTGGGCAAGAAGATAACAGCCGTCTCCCATTGTTTACGCCAGGGATGGGTCACCTCAGCCCTGGGGTCCAAATGTGGCCCCAGGCCTCTCTTTCTGGCCCTTGGCACTCTCCTTAGCCCACACACCCTCCTGAGCCTTGCCTGCCATCAGCCCTCCTTTGCACACTCCTTGAGTGTTTTTGCATGGCTGGAAGGTATCTCTGAACTCTGCTCATGCTTCCTGCTTGCCTGGCTAGAGGATGGAGAGGGGTGTGTGGATGTGTGTGGAAACTAGCCTACTGTGCAGTGGGGACTGCTGGCTCTGATTTCAGTGGAGCAGTGAATCCGGTCCGGGTTTTCGTCTGAACTTTCAAGGGGCTCCTTTTAAGTTCGGACTAAAACCCAGACCGGATTGACTGCCCTGCTGACATCGGAGCCACCAGCCTCCACTGCTACCACACAAAGGTAGAATTCCCATTTGTTGCTCTGCCCACTTTTGCCTCTGGCATCACCCACCATTGGCATGGTGTCCCTGGAAGACTGCCCAGAAGGGAATGAAAAAGGTCTCTGCCCCTGGTTTAAAAACACATACCATAAGTAGTATTCAGAGGTGTCACTGGGCAGGGTCAAGGCCAGAGGTGGTTTTTGAGTGGTCAGGGGCAGAGCCTGATAGGTTTGCGTGCATCAGGAGGTGAAGCCTTTGCATTTGGGGCAGGTCATGTGGAGAGCCTGATAGATTTTAGCACAGCGTAGTCTGAGTCCTGGTGGAGTTTGATGCATCAAGGTTTAGGGCCCGCCGGATCAGGATGTGTGGTCAAATAGAGTAAAATGTTTGAAATCACTCCAGGTCAAAAATGTGGCTTGTAATTCAGCAGAAGACCTGATGCAGAACCTAAAGCAAAAAATACCAAATGGAAAAATGAAATCCTTAATGACTGGCAACCCTCATTCAAGCCATGTTCTGTCAGGTGGTCAGTAATGGGATTCGTAATGCCAGGTAACTCTCATTTGTGCTGAGGTCCTCCTTGCAGGCTTCACATTTGAGCATCTGGTTGGCGACTATGAGAACCATTGGCTGGACTAGATGGGCCCCCTTTGGCCCGATCCAGCAGCCAGGCTCTTCTTGCATTCTCCTGGACTCCATCTGCCTTGCCCCAGCCCTGAGCCATCATATTTCATCCTACATTTGCCAGTGTTTTGCCAGATTTCTCCAGGCTTTCCTACACACACATACATTCACACATTTTCCCACCTGTCATGGTTCTTCACACTTGGATTCACCATAGTAGATGAAATCAGCTCTTTTCTTTCACCCTGTCACAATCTTTTCATCCCAAGAGTGATACAAGTGTATTGTACCAGCCAATGGTTTTTGCCTAACCAGCCATCTCACTGGCTGCCACTGGACAGGACTCATCTCCCAGCTCCCAGTTCTTTCAATGGGTATAAATCTCTAGAAGGGACCTCTTTCCTCCCTAAATAGGCCTGGTAAACCGAATATCCCCCAATTCTAGCTGTAAGACAGTGTGACCAGGTGAAAGCTTTTGCACCTTCAATAGTAGTGCAGAAGAGAGGATTTCAGCAGGTGCGCCTTGTAGAAGTTCTGACTGCTGCACCTAGGGATGGATGAATCTGGTGATTTCAGTTTTCTCGCCCCAATCTTAAATTTAGTTCTCCACAGCAGTTTTCAAATCTGCAACAACTGGTGACTGATTGATTGATATTTAGCTCTAGATTTAGATTTAGATCCTGCCCTTCCTCTCAGTAGGCAGCAACATATTTGTTAGGCCTTGACATTTTATTGCAAATTCCTCCAACACATTTTTGTATGCTGTTTTGACCCTTATACACTTTTTTTGGAAGCATTTCCCCCCAATATACAAGTCATTTCTGTATGTTATTCTCACTAATATTGTTGCTGTTATACTCTTTCAAGTCGATTACGACTTATGGCGACCGTACAAATCTTTTTTTTTTTTTTTTATGTATTCATAGGGTTTTCAGGGTAAGAGGTATTCAGAGGTGGTTCACCATTGCCTTCAAGCCTACGGCAGCCGGTATTCCCAGGCAGTCTCCCATCCAAGTACTAACCAGGCCTGACCCTGCTTAGCTTCCAAGATCAGATGAGATTGGGCGTGTTCAGGGTAGTATGGCCCTAGGCTCTCACTAATATAAATGTGTGCTTTTGTGCATATTTTCCCCTAATATATGCATATGAATCCCACCCCCCTTAAATATTAGGCAGGCGCCATCTCTGTTATCTTTTCGGCGCCTTTTGAAGGACTTTCCCGTTTCAACAAGCCTTTTAAGTTGAGACCTATCCCAGTCTGCGTCTGTGTTAGAATTGCTATTAATATGTTTTCTTTAATAATATGTTTTAACCCTTTTTTAAAAGATGTTTTTAAAGACTTTTTAAAAAATGTTTTTAACGTTGTTTTGTTTTAATGTATTTTAAGGTCTTTTTATGATGTTTTAAAGTGTTTTTAGTGCTTTTGTTTGCCGCCCTGGGCTCCTGCTGGGAGGAAGGGCAGGATATAAATATAATAATAATAATAATAATAATAATAATTTGTGCACACACTGTTCAGTTGGAGAACTCCATCACAAAATTTGGAAAAGTGCACATTTCAATGGATAGCTACGTATGTTTCCATTTGTGTATTGCAGGGGTGGAGAACCTCCGGTCCGGGGGCCGAATGCTCTCTCTCTGGCCCTTGGAACTCTCCCCAGACCACACCCCATTGGCCCTGCTTTACACCCTCAGTGTTCTTGCCTGGCTTGAATGTGTTCCTGAATGTTGTTTATACCTCTGGCTTGTTTGGAGGGAGGATAGAAAGAGGTGTGCGAGTGTGTGTAGAAACTAGCCTATTGTGCCCAGTTAAAATGTACATTTATGGCCCCACCCACTTTTGCCCTTGGCCCCACCCACCAATAGAATGTGGCCCTTGGGCTGAAACAAAGATTTCCCCGACTCCTGGTGCCTTGGCTTGAGAAGAGCAAATTATGTCATTTCTCATTAAAAATGCAAAGAAAACCAAATTTCTCTTCCACCTCTAGCAGCATCTGCCTTTGTCTTCTCGTTTGGTAATGAGGAAGTAGATGCTCTAGTGGGCTGGGCGTCAGCTTTCTATGCCAGGGTCAGATTCTGAATGAACATTATGTGGCACTTGTAAAAAAATATGAAATAAGAACAGGTGAAGATGCATGGTTTTGAAATGCATTCCACTGGGCTTATTTGTCTGGTTGCAAGTCGGAGCCATGGGGTTTGCTGTGGGGCACACTTGGCCCTTCTGAAGCTCTGGGGTCTTTCTATGATTTCTTTCAAAGCATCACAGTTTCTCCTGAATGGCTCCCTCTTTACCTGCTTAAAGGCTGGCATAGCACAATGGGGAGGAGAGCCTGGCTGGGAGTCCAGAGTCTGCGAGTTCAAATCCCCGCTCATGTCTCCTGGGTGTCAAGGGCCAGCTAAAGATCACCCCACAGGGAGTGGCTCAGGGGTTATGTGCCCTGCCACCTGTGCAGCCGTGGGCAAGCTGCAGAGTCCCAAGGAGCCCAGTTGCCCCCCAGCTGGCAGTTGCGGACAAGGAAGGGGCTGGCTTGTGCAGCCGTGGCAAGCTGAGCAGCCCCTAGCCAGCTGGGGAGGACTAGCCTCAGAGGGAGGCAATGGGAAACCCCCTCTGAATACTGCTTACCATGAAAACCCTATTCATAGGGTCACCATAAACTGGGATCAGCTTGAATGCAGTCAATTTCCATTTTTTACCTGCTTACTCTCTGAGATTAATCAAGTTGTCCTGTATTCTTTTGGGAGGATTAATGAAAAAATACATGTTAAACCTCTCCATGGTAATCCTCCCATCTACTATCTAGGGCCCAATCCACCAAGAAGTTCTCCTTCTTGAGCCTCACTGAAATGAATGGGGACTTCTCTTGAACAGCACCATTTCAGCGAGGGTTGCAAAGGAGGATTGTCCTCTGAGTGGACCCTGTTTCTGCTGCGTACTGAACGCTAGATGGTCTGACTGATTCCAGCTTTTCACAACCACCTTGCTACTTTAAACCGCTTGCAATTCTGAACAGAATTTAATCATTCCAATTTCTAACAAAGGAAATTGGTTTTTAATTAAATAACAAATGTATTTATTTATTATTTTCATTTTTTATGAATCACTTCCCATGAAACATCCGTAAAGCGATTAACAAGAATAACAATCAATAAAAACATAAACAATAACAAAATATATTAAAACAATTTCAGATCCTATACAGATACAGACTAGGATAAGAATCTCTCCTTGAAAGGCTTGCTGAAAAAGGAAGGTCTTCCATAAGCAGTGAAAAGACCACAGAGACAGTGCTTGTCCGATATGTGGACTTTCAAATTTGTAAATTGCTGTCCCTAACCCCCCCCCCAAAAAAAAACCCAGGTTTCATACCTACCTGCAAGTTACACTTTCTGGAACTCACAATTCCAGATGCCCAGAATTGTCGAAGTGAACTGTGGTTGCTAATTAGAGAAGGAAATGTACTCTGCATACACTCAAAGGCAATTTATTCGCCTGTTGATTTATTTGAACATTTTAACCCCATCTTTCCTCTTAGGACAGTTTATTATTTAAAAAAATAAAAAGTAAAAAAAAATTAATTAAAAAAATTAAAACCCAAATAACAAAAACTAGCAGCAGTAATCATAACAGAGGGGAGGCCAATATCATTCAAGAAAAGGCCAGGAAAATAAAGTGAGCTTTACTTGGGAAGCTGCCTTATACACAGGCATTTTGCCTATCTAATTCGATATGCCAGAAGGATCACTGTGGAGAGGATTTGACAAGTGCCACTGAGAAGGCCTGTTTCTAGTTATCAGCTGCAGCCAAGACAGCAAGGGCACCAAGCACCGCATCCCCTGTGAGGTTCAACGGAGCCTAGAAAGGTACCCGTCTTTCCTTACCATCCTGCTTGGGAAGTAAGATCTTCATTAGAGGGCCATCTCCAGATACCCTCACAGGTGACTGCCAGATAAAGGTGTTGGGCGTAAAACACTAATGCTTGCATTGAGCAGGGGGTTTGACTTGATGGCCTTATAGGCCCCTTCCAACTCTACTATTCAATGATTCTATGAAGTAATTTGAACCAATGGAGGGCGGTAAATAGAAAGGCAATCTATTCTTTCTTTGCCGATTCCTTCCTTAGTAACTGTTCTAAAGCTTTAATTCCTCCCTTCCACTTCCTTTCTAGTCAGTCAGAGACAGTGTCTGTGAGTGCGAGTCATGTGACTTTGCAATGGCCACATGTATGTCTCTGTACTAAGGTTGCCAGGTTCAGGGCCTGAGACTGATCCTGTATCTTTAGAAGAAGAGAAAGTCAGCCAAGTGCAGGTGTTCTTGCAACCCTGTAATGGGAAAAACCACAAGGTGGCATTCTCCCTTACCCCTGCACAACTTTTAAAGATGCAGAAGACCTCTTGGAGGCCAGGCCTGGCAACCACGAGATCTTCTGTATCTTTAAAAGTTGTGCAGGGGGGAGGGAGAATGCCACCTTATGTTTTTTCCCATTACAGGGTTGCAAGAACACCTGCACTTGGCTGACTTTCTCTTCTTCTAAAGATACAGGATCAGTCTCACGCCCCGAACCTGGCAACCCTACTTCTGTATTCAGAATAGTTTTATTTCTCAGTAGTAATAAATTGTAAGATTCTCTATTCTTTCAACCAACAGTCTTACTAGACTATTCATAACCGCACTCCACTGCAATATATCCCAAACTCCAATAAGAG
The DNA here is from genome assembly GCF_030035675.1 of Rhineura floridana. NCBI lineage: Eukaryota > Metazoa > Chordata > Lepidosauria > Squamata > Rhineuridae > Rhineura > Rhineura floridana. The sequence continues at coordinate 20,899 of NW_026902541.1, read as the reverse complement.
GAGGCATTTTCTATTGTTCCAAGCCATCAGTGAAACTACCCCCCCAAAGTTCCTCCCTTGTTCTAATTTAGGTGCCAGGCAACATCTGTCTGGTATCAATGCACTGCAGGTGTCCAGTTTTGTTTTTGCTTACCTTTTGTTTTTGCTGGTTTATGTGCTGCATTTTTAGCTTAGGTGATACAACAGGTGTGATGCCCTCCAGGTAATGCATGGCTACAACTCCCACCATCCTGATTACTGGCCATTCTAGCTGGAACTGATGGAGGATTAGGGATGGGTGAGAATTTCAATTCATTTCTCATTTCAAGCAGAATTTATCAAATTTGCCGTTTCCAAAACAATATGAGCAGCGAAACGCAGCCATCCTTTGAAATTTGCATTTATTGGGATGTTGGGATGCAGTTCGCCAACTAAGCAACGTTTACAAAAATGCATATGTTAGGGGAAAGTGCATAAACATGAATGCATGAGTGAAAATAACAGGGGAAAAGGCATGAAATGATGAGAAATGGCTGGCAAAAATGTGTACCTTTGTCAAAACCACCTACAAAAATGAGTTTATTTGGAGAAATTTGCACTAAAATGGTAGAGAATTTTCCTGAGGATTTTTTTAAAAAAATTCACAGATCGCTGTAGAATTGTAGAGAACTGAATTTAACACTGGAAAACTGAGAAACTGAGAGAACCGAAAGAGACAGATCTTTCCATCCTTATGGAGGATGGAATTCAATTTATTCATTTGTTATTTACTGAATTCTTATCCTGTCCTCCCAAAAGAACATTTGCTGGCCATTGTGTTGGATACCCCTGCAGTACAGTGTTCAAATTTGTCATTGTCAATCATTTCTTTAGTGTATTCAGAGGTACATTGCCTTGGAAGATGGAGGTTCCATTCACATAATAGCTGATTATTGTGGACCTGCCCTCCAAGAAGATATCAAAGGCTGCTTTCACACGGCCGTTATTCTGATGATTTCTTACCTAGTAATTTGCACTTTATATTTTATCTTTCACACGACGCACAAGCTAGCTCCAGAATTCTAGTGGAATGTAGTGGAAGTTTAGCACTAATTTCTATGATAAATGATGCCACAAATAATCGTTTGGCAAGCCTGTGAACCTGGAAGATTGCCGGAGTTTTTTGCTAGCTGCAGCCGCTCATGTGACAGGCATCCCAGCATGCAGTGCGTTCCTGCCCTTTAGTTGCAGTGGGGTGTTTTTTTGCCTGATGAATGATGTACCGGTATTCTGGCATCGGCACAGATAGCAGCAGCATTTCTCACATAATCCCTTGCTTGATACAACTAAAACAATTTAAAAAGTCAGATCCTAAAGGGAGAGGGCTTGCATGGTGACAGGACGAGATCTTAGCCCTCCTGCACAGTGGGGAACAGTGCACATGTATATAATGGGTGAGGGACGAAAAGAAGCCATGTGAAAGACAGTTGCACAAAATGCCGGTATATTGGCTGAAAAAGCTGCTGTTCCTTAATGCAACAGGTACTGCAGTGTGAAACAAATTTTAGAAATCGGGACAGAGGCACTACCTTTTTAATCCGTTAAAGTAACGCAATCAGCCCCATGTGTGAAAGCGGCCAAGGCAGCTCAATACAAGGCCAGCCCAACACATATTGCTGCCTGATGTCATTTTCAGGACAGACCAAAGAAAGTACTTTGCATGGTTCAACTACAGAATTCACTCCCATCGGTTGTCATACATCGCACCAGGTGTCATGGCCTCCAACTTGGATGGTTTTAAAAGAGGGTTAGGCAAATTCATGGAGGACAACGCTACTAGCCACAACAGCTATGTTCTTCCCACACTGTCAAAGCATTATGCCTTTCAATATAAGCTGCTGGGAATTACAATTGGGGAGACCACTATTGCACTCAGGTTCTGTTTGCAGGCTCTCCACAAGCATCTGGTTGGCCATTGTGGGAAAAGAATGTTGGACTAGATGGGCGTTTGGCCTGATCCATCTGGGCTCTTCTTCTTCTTATCGTCGCCCAGACAATGGTCGCCTGAATGATATCCGCTCTCTGTTGCTGCTCTTGGATTCGGCGTATTCAAGTTGGGCCACTGCGATGCGTTTTGCCATCTGCATGCAGCACCATCCTGTTATCGATATGGCGCTTGGTTCCTCACTAGCTACGATGAGTTCTTTTGCAGGGAGGTGATCTACACCTGTTTAAAAATAAAATGTATAAATATATCCAGCAGGCCCCTGTGCTCTCAGTCTCAGCTAGGGCAGTTGCGTCTCTGAATACAAGCTGCTGGAGAATCCCAACAAAAATGGAAATGAGAGTGGAAATTGCAGATGTTTGCTGATTCGTCCCATGTCTGGAACGGAAATCTATCCAGTGGATACAATCAGTATTCGTTGTTGTTGCTTTTGGTCCACAAACAATACATAATTGATTATGCCCCCCCTTTGCATTGCATTTCCTTTGCATTGAAATGAAAGGGGTGGAATAACATAGTCACGATGTAATTTACGCAATTGATTACATAAATTATGTCGGTTACATAATTTTGCCACAGCAGACAGCAAGACGAGTAACATAGCGTTGTGCGCCACCCCAATCTCTGAGTGGTGAGAGATCTCCAGGGGTCCCTGCGGTTGCCCAAGGTTTGGTTTCCTTGGAAAGAAGGTCAGCGGAGACTATGGTGTCTTTATGAAACATGGTTTATTTACATACATTCACAGCCTGAGAATAAGATGTGGGGTTCAAAGGATCAGCAGTCCAGCAGATCTTGCTTTTCCATCAGGCTTACAAGAGACATCCTAAAGCCATGGTGCAGGGAGCCGGCCTCACTGCATGTCTCCAGTTCCTAGCCTTTGCTTTGACTCCACTAAAAACACAAGCCTCTCTTTTGACCCCAGGAGGGGGGCTCTTCTGAAGCATTCCAATAACAATAGGATCTCCCTGGTCCGTTCGCCAGTTAATGGGCACTTGATAGACCCATTAGTCTACCTGGCCACTCTATTAGATTAACAAAGGAGACCCATCTGACCAGCGGAGCAGGTTTCTCACCTGCAGGGCCCACCTCCAGGTACAGGGCTCCAAATCAGAGGCTTGAAGAGGACTCCTAGAAATCATCCATCTCAGCCCCCAAACCCATAACAATAGTTTATGGTGGAAGATTAACTGCTGTGGAAAGGAAATAGTGCTACACATGATGAATACAGGGTAGAATGGAAAATGATGCCTTCTTACAACCCTGCTTTCAGTGTATGTGTGCTTGCACACCCACATACATGTACACATTGCTGATAATACCCCTTGAAGTGCTTTGAAGGCTAGAATGCACTATATTAAAGCACTCCAGACTGGAAAAGAATGAGGGCCAGCCTTGTGGGCCTGGAAGGAGAGCTTCTCTGAGGTCTGCTACACTCTGCAGGAGTTTATTTTCTGTGCTAGGAAGACGCCAGGGGGAATTGGCTCTGACCCAGCAGTGCCCTGTCGCAGCTCTGCCTCGTCTCCCTCGTGCACAATGCTCCTTGCCTCTTCTTATCTCCTGAAGCATCTTTTTTTTTCAGATTTCAGCAGAATCCTGCCTCCAGCCAATGCTGATTTTATAAGCAACTGCCTTGGGAAACCGACGCCGTTTCGGGTGTAGCCTGATTTGCAAAAGCAGCAAGCAGCCTCTCTGCCCTAACAGCCTAGCAATGCATCAGTGCATGACGCCCAGGAGAGGAAACGAGGAGGGGATTAACAGATCCATACAGACTCACAACTGGCACCTTTTCTTGCAAATTAATCTCAGATTGCCACAAAAGACGGTGCTGTCACTCAAACAAGGAGCAAAGTAAACTCCTTAGGAAGCTGCCTTATATTGAGTCAGATCATAGGTGCATCTAGTCAACTGTTCTTGAACCTTGGGTCTCCAGATGTTGTTGGACCACAGCTCCCACCATCCTTGGCCATTGACTAAGATGGCTGGGGTTCATGGGAGTTGTAGCCCAGCAAGATCTGGGGAACCAAGGTTGAAGAACACTGATCCAATTCAATATTGCTGACAATGACTGGCAAAGGCTCTCCAGGGCTTCAGGCAGGGGTGTCTCCAAACCCTACCTGGAGATGCCATTGGAGATTGAACTGGGGACCTTCTGTATGCAAAGCAGATGCTCTGCCAATGAGCCCTGACCCTTGTCCTATAAGGTGGACAGTTTATTAATCCAGGCAAATGGATTGGGTACAAACACAGACATAAAGAGAATGCTAGAACTAGATTTTTGGATAGGGAAGCTATGGACTTCAAGATATTCCTGGACTACAATTCCCATTATACTTGTCCAGTGGCCATGCTGGCTGGGGCTGATGGGAGTTGGTGTCCAGCAAATATCTAGTAAGCAACATCTTCCCATTCCTGAGCTAGATAAGTCTTGGTCTGATCCAGAGAGAGAGAGGGAGACCTCATGTTCTTACCCTGACAATAGCAATTCCTGTTAAACAGACTGGTATACATGCATCTTACCTTGTTTGTTCTGTGGACTGGAGTGCAGAACTGGTTAATTGCCCAGCTCTGCAGTGTATTGTCCCTTGGTGTTCATGCCTTGACACCGAGATAATGCCTCCTCTCTCCTCTCCACTCCAAAAGTTGACCTCTAAAAAACCTGGGGGTGGCAACTTCCTGAAGACGTTATGGGGCTGCCCTTGAGATTGGTCAGGAAGCTGCAGCTAGGACAAAATGTTCACTGCTCACTGGGGCAGGGTATCGTCAACATGTCACCCCGCTGCTGAAAGAATTGCACTGTCTGCCCATTAGCTACCAGGCCAGGTTTAAGGTTCTGGTTTTGGTGTACAAATCCCTATACGGCTTGGGACCAGGATACCTGAAAGACCATCTTACCCTTATACACCCAATCAATCACTATGCTGTCCAGGTGAGGGCCACCTGCAGATACCATCCTATCAGGAGGTTCATTCCACACAACATAAGATGTGGATCTTTAGTGTGGTGGCACCTACACTGTGGAATTCCCTCCCCTTATATATTAGACAGGGGCCATCTCTGTTATCTTATCAATGCCTGCTGAAGACCTTTCAACAAGCCTTTTAAGTAGAGACCTGATCCCAGTCTGCGTCTGTGCTGGAATTCCTTTTTAAGATGTTTTTAAAGTTGTTTTTTAAATATGTTTTTACAGATGTTTTGTTTTAATATGTTCTAAAGTCTTTTGTTTTTAAGAGTGAGTAAGAGAGGGTGGCTCAGCAGTGAAGCACATGCTTTGCATGCAAAAGGCCCTAGGTTCAGTTCTCAGCATCTCCAGCTAGGCTGGGGAAAGTCTCCTTCTTACAACAAGTATCTGCCAATCTGTGTAGATGATGCTGAGCCAGATGGACCATTGTTCTGACTTGGCATAAGGCAACTTTGACAAGGCATATCCCAAGAGGGGAAAATTGGGGCAAAACAGAGCAAAGATCTACCAGGGACAGGTAGCGGAATGAAGGGACCATCCTTGGTAAATAGGAGTACATAAAAGTCATGTGCACATCAGATGGTGCTTCTGATGCCTCCTTTCCTAAAGGACCACCCTTTCGTTGTACAACAAGTATTCCACTATGCATCACCAAAAAATTAAACTATCGAATTTGTTTGGTATCTTAAAAATGAAATAGGAACAGTTTTGTGGTCCTATTTCTTAGCAGAGATATAAACACGAACAGTAGAGTGAGAATCAACCAGCCCACCTTTTTCCTCAGACACAAATAACAGCAGACACAATCTTCTTAGGTAAAAAAATAAAGAATGTTTCCTCACGAGTCGTGACCTTTCATATGTTCAGGAAACATAGGCTCTAGCTTAGATGGAGAGATTAGGAGTCCATTAGTCTTTGGTAATGATGGTCTCAGGAGAGAGCATCTTCCATGATGCCTCTCCCAGAGGTAAAAAGTAGTAGCAATGGTGGATATGCAGGAATCTGCTAATATCCAGGACAAAGGAGGAGGAAGCCAGGTAACTAACCCCACCCATTAGGAAGTTACATCATGGTGGAGACTTCCGGGAAGGGTGACTTAGCCTGTGCCTGCTTTTGAGACGGGCTCCTGCCTCAAAAGAAGCTTATTCAGATATATCAGTCAGTTTTTTCTTTTTTTTTTGACTGATTAAACTTCTCCCGGGTAGGGAGAAACGAAGAGATTAACCTCAAAGCCTATTTTTGTTGGGACGACCAGATCTCATTAATTTATGGGACGAGGTCCAGCCGACGAAGGTGGGACGGATTTTCAACAGCAAGCTCTATCTGTTAAAGCGAACGTTCATCTTATCTTCTAAGAGAGAACGCACTAACAGGCAAGCACCCTTCTTTCTATATTTTTCTTTTACTTGACTTAAATTGTTGCTGTTTAAAAGAGATTTGCCAGATTGATCAGTTTTTGACATCTCACTGGGGAGCCATAACTTCTCTCTGCTACGCACTAATTAATAGCTTATCTCTGTTTTTGTTGCAAAAAGCTGTCCTGGATTTGCATTCTAAAGATATACACAGAAGAGGGATTTCTATTCCAGATTTTTATTTTGAAAAATATTATACTGTTTTGAGACTACTCTCTTTTTGGTCTATTTTATTTTGACGAATCTGTTTCTTGACGATTGCCATTAATTGTTTCGATCCTGGGAACTGCATTTTGTTTACTTAACTATTGGAGAGATAAGGCTGTCTGCTCTGTTTATACTGTGATGTCACCAAGTTTGGAGAATTAACCCAATTGTTGCTGAAATAAGAAGTGGTTTTCCTATATTTTTCTTTTAAAATGGCAATTAAGAAAGTGGCTGAAAATCTGGAAATAACTATGTTTCAGAAAATAATGGATGAGATTGAGATAACGAAAATTGAATTGAGTAAAATGAAGCAGGAGATTAAAGATATAAGGGTCCCTGTGAGAGAGGTGACCCTGGAAGGGGTCCCTGTGAGAGAGGAGACCCCGGAGATTGGAACAGGGGTCCCTGTGAGAGAGGAGACCCTGGAGACTGGAATAGGGGTCCCTGTGAGAGAGGAGATCCCGGAGATTGGAACCAACGTGGAACAGGAACAAGATTTGGAGTCTATGGACTTTAGAAATAAAATCTATTGTTTGGAACTCAATGTTATCTCTGAAGAAATGAATGAAGATTCTAGAGATAAAGTTATCAATGGCATGGATAATCTTCTGGACTGGAATGATGTGATGGAGCCCAATATAGAGAAAATCTATGGAATTAACTGCAGCCATGTGACAATGGAAAAACTTTTAAGAGATGACCCAGTGTATTTTGAAAAAAAGAACAGAGATATGATTTTACAGCAGTATTTCAGCAACCTATTCAGAATGGATGGCAAGAAAATATTTGGGATAGAGGTAATTCCCATCAGACTCTTACTATATGACTATGGCTTTGACAGCAAGATTATTATGGAATACTGATAATGGAAGATTGGATATTGAAATTACTGGACTTAACAAGACTACTGAAGATGGAAGATGGAAAATGGAACTAATAGAGATAATAGAACAATGGCTACTGAAATTATTGAACCTAACAGATTCTGATGTGATGGATTAATTGAAATGTTTATTTTGACTATGGTTATGACAATAAGATTATCATAATTAGTAATGAGATGGATTAATCGATATGCTTATCTGGAAAAAAAAAATTGATAGATATATTTCTTAAAGAATTGAAACCTCTCTTTGACTTTTTGTGGAAAGAATAAAGTAATGTTTATGAGATTTGATGATTAAGTAAGATAACTACTGGAGGAAAGTGATTTTATAATATGACTTAAGAGACAGGATTGTTATATATTATAGACTTATAACTGATTTGATCTTTGACAAATGGGAAGTCAATATTTTACTCTTTATTTTTTATTTTTGTTTTTTTTTTCTTTTTTTCTTTTTGTTTAACTATTTTTGATTTTGTTTTTTGTCTTTGAATGTTTTATGATTTTGTCTTGTATGTTTTATGAAAATCTGAATAAAAATTATTGAAAAAAAAAAAAAAGGAAGTTACATCATGGTAAACAGGTACATAGGGATATCCCCCAAAATATCCCTTAAAGAGAACATCTTCCTTTTTACAAGGGAACATGCAAGTTTGTTTATTCTAACAGAATTCATTCCCACAAGGAGTAGAGCTGGTTGGGCACCAACTTGGATGGCTTCAAAAGAAGATAGGATAAATTCATGGAGGAGAAGGCCATCAATGGCTACCAGCTACAGTGACTATGGTCTGCTTCCCCACTTGGAGGTAGCATGCTTCTGGACGTCAGTTACTGGGAATCACAAGTGGGGAGAGTGCTGTTGCACTCAGGTCCCTCTTTGGGCTTCCCATTGGAGCATCTGGTTGACCACTGTAAGAATAGGATGCTGGACTAGATGGGACAGTGGCTTGATCCAGCAGGGCTCTTTTCATGTTCTTAGAAGAAAATGCACCAACTGAAAACAAAAGAGGGCATGGGTTTGCATAACATTTGCATATGCTAATTACATGTCTAGACACAAACTTAAAATAATTATTATGATTTATATTAAACAATGATTATGATTTAAATAGAGACACAATACATCTCGCCAGAGTGGCAAGACTTTGACCAGGTGACCTGGGTTGCTGCCCAGTCTGCTGTCCAAGTGCTATTGATTGGCATAAGAGCATATGTACATAAAAAGAGCTTACTGGATCTGGCCAATGACTCATCTAGTCTACCATCCTGTTCTCCCAGTGGCCAACCAGATGGGAAGCCTGCAAGCAGGACCTGAGCACAAGAGCACTCTTTCCCCTCCTATGGTTTCCAGCAACTGGTATTCAAAAGCATGCAGCCTCCAATCGTGGAGGTAGAGTATAGCCATCATCAACTCTCCTGATACGAACCCACCTGTACACTACGATCAACATCTAAGGCCCTCCTCCGGGTACCTACTCCGAGGGAAGCTCGGAGGATGGCAACAAGGGAGAGGGCCTTCTCAGTGGTGGCCCTCAAATTATGGAATGATCTCCCTGACGAGGCACTCCTGGCGCCAACACTGTTATCTTTTCAGTGCCAGGTCAAGACTTTCCTCTTCTCCCAGGCATTTTAACATGTGTTTTTTAAATTGTTTTAAATTTTTAAATTGTGTTTTAAATTGTTTTTAAAAGATGTGTTTTAAATGTGTATATTTGTTTTTAATGTTTTTAGTTACTGTAAACCACCCAGAGAGCTTCGGCTATGGGGCGGTATATAAATACAATAAATAAATAATAAATAAATAATAAATAAATAAATAAACTTCAGTGTCCTTCCAGTTCCCCCTTCTTAGGACTCTTCAACCGGACAGACCAGACAGCTCTTCAAATAGAGGACATCTTCAACCAGAGGATTAAGAACATAAGAACATAAGAACATAAGAAGAGCCTGCTGGATCAGGCCAGTGGCCCATCTAGTCCAGCATCCTGTTCTCACAGTGGCCAACCAGGTGCCTGGGGGAAGCCCACAAGCAGGACCCGAGTGCAAGAACACTCTCCCCTCCTGAGGCTTCCGGCAACTAGTTTTCAGAAGCATGCTGCCTCTGACTAGGGTGGCAGAGCACAGCCATCATGGCTAGTAGCCATTGATAGCCCTAATTTGTCTAATCTTCTTTTAAAGCCATCCAAGCTGGTGGCCATTACTGCATCTTGTGGGAGCAAATTCCATAGTTTAACTCTGCGCTGAGTAAAGAAGCACTTCCTTTTGTCTGTCCTGAATCTTCCAACATTCAGCTTCTTTGAATGTCCACGAGTTCTAGTATTATGAGAGAGGGAGAAGAACTTTTCTCTATCCACTTTCTCAATGCCATGCATAATTTTATACACTTCTATCATGTCTCCTCTGACCCGCCTTTTCTCTAAACTAAAAAGCCCCAAATGCTGCAACCTTTCCTCGTAAGGGAGTCGCTCCATCCCCTTGATCATTCTGGTTGCCCTCTTCTGAACCTTTTCCAACTCTAGAATATCCTTTTTGAGATGAGGCGACCAGAACTGTACACAGTATTCCAAATGCGGCCGCACCATAGATTTATACAACGGCATTATGATATCGGCTGTTTTATTTTCAATAACTTTCCTAATTATTGCTAGCATGGAATTTGCCTTTTTCACAGCTGCCGCACACTGGGTCGACGTTTTCATCGTGCTGTCCACTACAAACCCGAGGTCTCTCTCCTGGTCGGTCACCGCCAGTTCAGACCCCATGAGCGTATATGTGAAATTAAGATTTTTTGCTCCAATATGCATAATTTTACACTTGTTTATATTGAATTGCATTTGCCATTTTTCCGCCCATTCACTCAGTTTGGAGAGGTCTTTTTGGAGCTCTTCGCAATCCCTTTTTGTTTTAACAACCCTGAACAATTTAGTGTCGTCAGCAAACTTGGCCACTTCACTGCTCACTCCTAATTCTAGGTCATTAATGAACAAGTTGAAAAGTACAGGTCCCAATACCGATCCTTGAGGGACTCCACTTTCTACAGCCCTCCATCGGGAGAACTGTCCTTTTATTCCTACTCTCTGCTTTCTGCTTCTTAACCAATTCCATATCCACAAGAGGACCTCTCCTCTTATTCCATGACTGCTAAGCTTCCTCAGAAGCCTTTGGTGAGGTACCTTGTCAAACGCTTTTTGAAAGTCTAAGTACACTATGTCCACTGGATCACCTCGATCTATATGCTTGTTGACACTCTCAAAGAATTCTAATAGGTTACTGAGACAGGACTTTCCCTTGCAGAAGCCATGCTGGCTCTGCTTCAGCAAGGCTTGTTCTTCTATGTGCTTGGTTAATCTAGCTTCAATAATAGTTTCTACCAGTTTTCCAGGGACAGAAGTTAAGCTAACTGGCCTGTAATTTCCAGGATCCCCTCTGGATCCCTTTTTGAAGATTGGCGTTACATTTGCCACTTTCCAGTCCTCAGGCACGGAGGAGGACCCGAGGGACAAGTTACATATTTTAGTTAGCAGATCAGCAATTTCACCTTTGAGTTCTTTGAGAACTCTCGGGTGGATGCCATCCGGGCCCGGTGATTTGTCAGTTTTTATATTGTCCATTAAGCTTAGAACTTCCTCTCTCGTTACCACTATTTGTCTTAGTTCCTCAGAATCCCTTCCTGCAAATGTTAGTTCAGGTTCAGGGATCTGCCCTATATCTTCCACTGTGAAGACAGATGCAAAGAATTCATTTAGCTTCTCTGCAATCTCCTTATCGTTCTTTAGTACACCTTTGACTCCCTTATCATCCAAGGGTCCAATTGTCTCCCTAGATGGTCTTCTGCTTTGAATGTATTTATAGAATTTTGTGTTGTTGGTTTTTATGTTCTTAGCAATGTGCTCCTCAAATTCTTTTTTAGCATCCCTTATTGTCTTCTTGCATTTCTTTTGCCAGAGTTTGTGTTCTTTTTTATTTTCTTCATTCGGACAAGACTTCCATTTTCTGAAGGAAGACTTTTTGCCTCTAAGAGCTTCCTTGACTTTGCTTGTTAACCATGCTGGCATCTTCTTGGCCCTGGCGGTACCTTTTCTGATCTGCGGTATGCACTCCAGTTGAGCTTCTAATATAGTGTTTTTAAACAACTTCCAAGCATTTTCGAGTGATGTGACCCTCTGGACTTTGTTTTTCAGCTTTCTTTTTACCAATCCCCTCATTTTTGTGAAGTTTCCTCTTTTGAAGTCAAATGTGACCGTGTTGGATTTTCTTGGCAATTGGCCAGTTACATGTATGTTTAATTTAATAGCACTGTGGTCACTGCTCCCAATCGGTTCAACAACACTTACATCTCGCACCAGGTCCCGGTCCCCACTGAGGATTAAGTCCAGGGTTGCCGTCCCTCTGGTCGGTTCCATGACCAACTGATCTAGGGAATAGTCATTTAGAATATCTAGAAACTTTGCTTCTTTGTCATGACTGGAACACATATGCAGCCAGTCTATGTCCGGGTAGTTGAAGTCACCCATTACTACCACATTTCCTAGTTTGGATGCTTCCTCAATTTCATATCTCATCTCAAGGTCTCCCTGAGCATTTTGATCAGGGGGACGATAGATCGTTCCCAGTATTAAGTCCCTCCTGGGGCACGGTATCACCACCCACAACGATTCTGTGGAGGAGTCTGCCTCTTTTGGGGTTTCGAGCTTGCTGGATTCAATGCCTTCTTTCACGTATAGAGGGACTCCGCCACCAATACGTCCTTCCCTGTCCTTCTGATATAGTTTATATCCAGGGATAACTGTATCCCACTGGTTTTCTCCATTCCACCAGGTCTCCGTTATGCTCACTATATCAATGCTCTTCTCTAAGACCAAGCACTCCAGTTCTCCCATCTTGGTTCGCAGGCTCCTAGCATTAGCGTACAGGCACTTGTAAGCAGTGTCTCTCTTCAAGTGTCTTCGGCACTTGTGGTTAGGCCTGTGGTAATTTTGCTCTTCTGAATTTATATCATGTGCCCCTGCTCTCACAATGCCTACTTCTAGGCCTACCCCTTTTAAAATTTCATCATTTCTTTGGTTTTTATCCCAGGGGGGAGGTTTATTCCGAACCGGACCTTTCTCAGCTCCTGTCGGGTTTCCCCCCTCAGTCAGTTTAAAAGCTGCTCTGCTACCTTTTTAATTTTAAGTGCCAGCAGTCTGGTTCCATTCTGGTTCAAGTGGAGCCCGTCCCTTTTGTACAGGCCCGGCTTGTCCCAAAATGTTCCCCAGTGCCTAACAAATCCGAACCCTTCCACCCGACACCATTGTCTCATCCACGCATTGAGACTGCGAAGCTGGGCCTGTCTGGCTGGTCCTGCGCGTGGAACCGGTAGCATTTCAGAGAAAGCCACCTTGGAGGTCCTGGCTTTCAGCATCCTACCTAGCAACCTAAATTTTGCTTCCAGGACCTCACGGCTGCATTTCCCCATGTCGTTGGTGCCAACGTGCACCACGACCACTGACTCCTTCCCAGCACTGTCTACCAAACTATCTAAACGACGGGCGATATCCGCAACCTTCGCACCAGGCAGGCAAAACACCTTGCGGTCTACACGCCCATCACACACCCCACTGTCTATGTTCCTAATGATCGAATCACCCACTACAAGGATCCCTCCACCCCCTGGAGATATATCCTCGGCACGAGAGGATAGCTGCTCATCCCCCAAGGAATGGGTCCCTTCTAAGGGATCATTTCCCTCTTCCTCAGCTGGATGCTCTCCTTCCCCAAGACCATTGTTCTCCATGATAGCAGGAGAGCTATCATCGTTGGAGTGGGACACAGCTATAACGTCCCTGAAGGCCTCCTCCACACACCTCTCTGCCTCTCTCAGCTTTTCCAGGTCCGCCACCTTGGCCTCAAGGAAATGAAGTCGTTCCCGGAGAGCCAGGAGCTCATTGCACCGAGAGCACACCCACGACTTCTGTCCAACAGGCAGATAGTCGTACATGCTGCAGGCGGTGCAAAACACTGGAAAGCCCCCACACCCCTGCTGGCTTCTTACCTGCATAGTTTTGTTTAAGGTTTATTATGTCAATGGGTTGGAGACTGCGGTTTAGTTGAGGTCAGGGAACAGATGGGCAGAGTGGGGGGCCCTGGCCTCCTCGCCCTGCTGCCGAACTCGCTCTGCTGCTTAACTCGCCTTGACGCTTTGTCAGCTGGGGCTCCCTCTAGCTCCTGGATTGTCCTCTGTAAAGTAGGACACATGGCCTCCCTAATGAGAGGTCAGTGAACTTTGGGGAGCAATTCCAACAGGGTACTCAGAGAAGCACTTACGTCTTTCTAACATTGCAACCCTAAACACATTTAATAGGGGAAAAGCTCCACTGAACACCTTGGGACTTGCAACCAGGTAAATATGCATAGGATTGCACTATAATGTGTCCCACGAGATCCAACTCAACTGAAAACAAACATCATCTGAATTTGGGAGGTTGGGGATGGAATAAAGAAACTGATTTGTTTTTATTTAAAAAATAACCCTGAATTTTTTAAAAAAGCAGATGTCCCCTGACTTTCCTGTACCTCTTCTACATATCATACTCATCAACAGCATGGCTGCTTCTGAGCAATTTAGAACAGGAAATTAAGCATCGGGTGTCGGGTCCTGCCACTCAGAGTGTATGATTTTGCAGGCCCAGGAAAATACTTTCTTTAATCAGCTGACAGAGATAAGCTTTCAGAGTGTCAGATGTGCAGAATAATTTTAAAAAATCAATCATTTTTGTTTATTTACAGTTTGCTATATTATACAATTCAAGGTGTTCATATTAGTGTTTAAAGCCTGAATCATATTAGTGTTTGAAACCTTAAATGACTTTGGTCCTTGATATCTGAAAGGCTGCCTCCTTCCCCAAGGACTCTCTCAGGTGTTCAGATTGACAGAAGGGGCCCTCTTGGACAGAAATAACTTGGCCACTGTATTCCATGCTCTAATAACTTTGAGATTGGATTATTGCAGTGCACTGTGCATGGGGCTGTCCTTGAAGATGACTCAGACGGCATCCACATTTAAAGCACGTCGCTGCCTTCCAAGAATCGTAGGAACTGTACTTTGTTAAGAGTGCTGGGAATTGTGAAGGGTAATAATAATAATAATAATAATAATAATAATAATAATAATAATAATAATAATAATAATAATAATAATAATAATAATAATAATAATTTAATTTCTTCGTCGCCTATCTGGCCAATGGCCACTCTAGGCGACTTACAAAATTGTTAAAATACAGTTGATAAAATACAGTAATACAACATAAAAACAACACATCTGCAGCAACAATATTAAAACTGGGCAGGAGGCATTTCAGTTATAACAATTAACCCTCCCCGGATACCCCGAAGGTATAAACTACAGTTCCTCAGATTCTTTAGGGGATGCCACATGCTAGCCTTTAAATGTGCTTTAAATGCATGGTGCGGTTGTGACCTTTGAAAATGAGTCACAAACTTCAACTGGTCCAAAAATCAGCAGCCAGATTACCAGTTCCGTTTAGAACTCACATAACCTCTGTTTTCAAACAGCTGCACTGGTTGCCAGTTTGCTGTCTGCACTGACTGGCAGTGGATTTTCAGAGAGGAGATTTTCCCAGCCCTACCTGGAGATACCAGGGATTGAAGCTGGGACCTTCTGCATGCAAGGCAGATGTTCTGCCACTGAGCCATGGCCCTTCAATGCATGCCTGTTTCTGTGTATAATCACTCAGTGCAAGATGTGGTCCAACGCGGGCCAAGCTTGATCAGGTCAGAACCACAAATTTCCACAAATAAAACCATTGAAAACAGATTCCTCCTCCACTCCTAGCGGCAATTGCCTCTTCGTCTCCCACTGCCTCCCTCCAACCTGGCCCTCCTTTCGTTTCCTTACAAGAAATGGGGACTTCAGTTCTCGGCAACAGGGAGAAGATGAAAGGCAGCAATTATCTTTTCTTCAATCGCTATAAGCAGACATGGCCTCTAATAACAATAACAACAACAGCACTTAGCGCTTCTCATCTTCAAAAGCGTTTCACGTGCATTAATTAGTCCGCACAGGAGAAGCCCAAGGTAGCGGGAAGTGCTGGATCAAATCTCTGCCCAGCTGGGATCCTACAGCTGTCTACCAGTTGCATCCTGTGATCCTGCTTATGATAGTGGCACCCAGCTGAGGAGAAAGCTTTGCTTTTATCGGAGTTCAAATAGTGCGGCAGCTGTTCAGCATCTGTGCAAAGCAAGAACACCGGAAAGAAAAGAAAGGGGGGAAGGGGTTGGTGCGATGTAATGAGCAAAGAGTGAGACGTAGACCCGGAAGACCTCTGTTCAATACCCCTGTCAGCCAGAGGCACATAAGAAGAGCCCTGTTAGATTAGACCCAAGACCTATCTAGCCCAGCTTCCTGTTTTTTACAGTGGCCAATCAGATGCATCCAGGAAGCCCTCAGGCAGGGCATGAAAGCTATACGCCCTTCCCATTGTTTCTCCTACAGCAGCCCAGATCAGCTGAGGCCTTGCCATGAGGCAGAATAGTACAATAGAAGCCAGAGGTTGGGAGTGGCAGCAATTTGGTGGAGAACAAAGGTGTGTGCGCTGTATGGCCCTCCCTGCATCCCCTAAGCAGAGGCAGCGCAGGATGCTCCCTTGTCCTCACTGTTGAGGCTACTACCCATAATGGTTATGTTCTACCTCCACTGTTGGAGGCAGTATGACTCAGTATACTTATTTATTTATTTCATTATTTGATTTATATCCCGCCCTTCCTCCCAGCACGAGCCCAGGGCGGCAAACAAAAGCACTAAAAACACTTTAAAACATCATAAAAACAGACTTTAAAATACATTAAAACAAAACAACTTTAAAAACATTTTTTTTAAAAAGCTTTGAAGACTTTTTTAAAAAAAAGGTTAAAGAACATACTGCGTTTTTTTTTTAAAAGGTTTAAAAGCATATTAAAAAGCAATTACAACACATATGCAGACTGGTATAAGGTCTCTACTTAAAAGGCTTGTTGAAAGAGGAAGGTCTTCAATAGGCGCCAAAAAGATAACAGAGAGGGCGCCTGTCTAATATTTAAGACATTAATATTTAACAATTTACTTGTTGCTGGGAATTCGCAAGTGGGGAGCGTGCTGTTGCGCTCAGGTCCTGCTTTCCATAGGCATAAGATGGGCTAATGAGAGAACAGGATGCTGGACTAGATGGGCCACTGGCAAGATCCAACAGGCATCTTCTTATGTCTTTAAGTAAGATTCAACTGCCAGTTGAACTGGAAACATAAGAACATGATGCTGTTATGTCTGCATCTGTAATGGAATTATTTTAAAGATGTTTTTAGGACGACACAATTTTTAAAGTATTTTTAAAGATGGTTTTATCACTAATTATTTGCTGCCCTGGGCTCCTTTTGGGAAGAAGGATGGGATAGACATTTAATGATAAATAAGTACATAAGGAGAGCTTTGCTGGATCAGGCCAGTGCACATCAAGCCCAGCGTCCTGTTCTCACAGTGGCTGACCAGATACCTATGGGAAACCCACAAGCAGGACCTGTGCGCAAGCGCACTCTCTCCCCTCCTGCTGTCCAGCAACTGGTATTCAGAAGCGTACTGCCTCCAACCGTGGAGGTAGAGCACAGCCATCATGACTACAGGCTCTGAAATAGGTTGGGCTGCTTTGCACACTACAGATAAAATATTCTTGTGGCTAGTGCATGCTCAGTCCCTTCTTGTTGGCTTCCCATTGGTTGTTGTATGCCTTCAAGTCGATTACGACTTATGGCAACCCTGTGAATCTTTTTGGATATGTTCATAGGGTTTTCAGGGTAAGAGGTATTGAGAGGTGGTTCACCATTGCCTTCCTCTAAGCCTATAGCACTCGGTATTCCCAGACAGTCTCCCATCCAAGTACTAACCAGATCTGACCCTGCTTAGCGTCCGAGATCAGACGAGATTGGGCATGTTCAGGGTAATATGGCCATAGTGGCTTCCCATAGGCACCTGGAATTCTACACCCACAAATGGGAGATGCATTTGACAGTGGTCATTTCATTGCAGCCCTAGCCCAGTCTTATCTCTCACATGCTAGTGCAGAAATTTATTTTTATATGGAGAAAGGATTCAGCCATGACTATTGTCTTTATGAAATCATGGAGAATGGATGAAGTGCCTGATGAATGGAGAAGGGTTTATGTTGTCCCTATCTTCAAAAAGGCCAGAAAGGAAGAACCTGGAAACTACAGACCACTCAGCCTGACATCAGTCTCTGGGAAAATTCTGGAGCAGATTATAAAGCAGTCAGTTTGTGAGCACTTGAAAACAATGCAGTGATTACTAGGACCCAACATGGATTTATCAAGAATGAATCCTGCCAGACTAATTTTTTCTCATTTTTTGATTCAGTAAACTCCCCAGTAGACTGTGGGAATGCTGTGGGCATAATATATCTCAACTTCAGCAAAGCTTTTGATAAAGTGCCCCATGATATTCTGATTAGCAAGCTAGCTAAATGTGGGCTGGATGGAACAACTATTAGGTGAATCCACAGCTGGTTACAGAATCTTACTCAAAGAGTGTTTATCAGTGATTCTTCTCAAAGTAGGGGGAGGGAACGAGCGGAGTACCACAGGGTTCAATCCTGGTCCCAGTGCTCTTCAACATTTTTACTAATGACTTGGATGAGGAGGTGCAGGGAATGCTTATCAAATTTGCAGATGATACAAAATTGGGAGGGATAGCCAATACCCTGGAAGACAGAAACAAAATTCAAAAGAATCTTGATAGGCTGGAGCATTGGGCTGAAAACAACAGAATGAAATTCAACAGGGATAAATGCAAAGTTCTACACTTAGGAAAATGAAACCAAATGCACAGTTATCATATGGGGGATACTTGGCTCAGCAATACTACATGTGAGAAGGATATTGAAATTGTTGTTGATCACAAGCTGAATATGAGCCAACAGTGTGATATGGCTGCAAAAAAAGAGCAAATGCTAATTTAGGCTTCATTAACAGAAGTATAGTTTCCAGATCGTGTGCAGTACTTATTCCCCTCAATTCAGCACTGGTTAGGCCTTATCTTGAGTACTGTGTCCAGTTCTGGACACCACACTTTAAGAAGGATGCAGACAAACTGGAACAGGTTCAGAGGAAGGCAACGAGGATCATAAGGGGACTGGGAAAAAAGCACTGTGAGGAGAGACTGAAAGAACATAAGAACATAAGAAGAGCCTGCTGGATCAGGCCAGTGGCCCATCTAGTCCAGCATCCTGTTCTCACAGTGGCCAACCAGGTGCCTGGGGGAAGCCCGCAAGCAGGACCCGAGTGCAAGAACACTCTCCCCTCCTGAGGCTTCCGGCAACTGGTTTTCAGAAGCATGCTGCCTCTGACTAGGGTGGCAGAGCACAGCCATCATGGCTAGTAGCCATTGATAGCCCTGTCCTCCATGAATTTGTCTAATCTTCTTTTAAAGCCATCCAAGCTGGTGGCCATTACTGCATCTTGTGGGAGCAAATTCCATAGTTTAACAATGCGCCGAGTAAAGAAGTACTTCCTTTTGTCTGTCCTGAATCTTCCAACATTCAGCTTCTTTGAATGTCCACGAGTTCTAGTATTATGAGAGAGGGAGAAGAACTTTTCTCTATCCACTTTCTCAATGCCATGCATAATTTTATACACTTCTATCATGTCTCCTCTGACCCGCCTTTTCTCTAAACTAAAAAGCCCCAAATGCTGCAACCTTTCCTCATAAGGGAATCGCTCCATCCCCTTGATCATTCTGGTTGCCCTCTTCTGAACCTTTTCCAACTCTATAATATCCTTTCTGAGATGAGGCGACCAGAACTGTACACAGTATTCCAAATGCGGCCGCACCATAGATTTATACAACGGCATGATGATATCGGCTGTTTTATTTTCAATACCTTCCCTAATTATTGCTAGCATGGAATTTGCCTTTTTCACAGCTGCCACACACTGGGTCGACATTTTCATCGTGCTGTCCACTACAACCCCGAGGTCTCTCTCCTGGTCGGTCACCGCCAGTTCAGACCCCATGAGCGTATATGTGAAATTAAGATTTTTTGCTCCAATATGCATAATTTTACACTTGTTTATATTGAATTGCATTTGCCATTTTTCCGCCCATTCACTCAGTTTGGAGAGGTCTTTTTGGAGCTCTTCGCAATCCCTTTTTGTTTTAACAACCCTGAGCAATTTAGTGTCGTCAGCAAACTTGGCCACTTCACTGCTCACTCCTAATTCTAGGTCATTAATGAACAAGTTGAAAAGTACAGGTCCCAATACCGATCCTTGAGGGACTCCACTTTCTACAGCCCTCCATTGGGAGAACTATCCGTTTATTCCTACTCTCTGCTTTCTGCTTCTTAACCAATCCCTTATCCACAAGAGGACCTCTCCTCTTATTCCATGACTGCTAAGCTTCCTCAGAAGCCTTTGGTGAGGTACCTTGTCAAACGCTTTTTGAAAGTCTAAGTACACTATGTCCACTGGATCACCTCTATCTATATGCTTGTTGACACTCTCAAAGAATTCTAATAGGTTACTGAGACAGGACTTTCCCTTGCTGGCTCTGCTTCAGCAAGGCTTGTTCTTCTATGTGCTTAGTTAATCTAGCTTTAATCATACTTTCTACCAGTTTCCCAGGGACAGAAGTTAAGCTAACTGGCCTGTAATTTCCGGGATCCCCTCTGGATCCCTTTTTGAAGATTGGCGTTACATTTGCCACTTTCCAGTCCTCAGGCACGGAGGAGGACCCAAGGGACAAGTTACATATTTTAGTTAGCAGATCAGCAATTTCACCTTCGAGTTCTTTGAGAACTCTCGGGTGGATGCCATCCGGGCCCGGTGATTTGTCAGTTTTTATATTGTCCATTAAGCTTAGAACTTCCTCTCTCGTTACCACTATTTGTCTTAGTTCCTCAGAATCCCTTCCTGCAAATGTTAGTTCAGGTTCAGGGATCTGCCCTATATCTTCCACTGTGAAGACAGATGCAAAGAATTCATTTAGCTTCTCTGCAATCTCCTTATCGTTCTTTAGTACACCTTTGACTCCCTTATCATCCAAGGGTCCAATTGTCTCCCTAGATGGACTCCTGCTTTGAATGTATTTATAGAATTTTTTGTTGTTGGTTTTTATGTTCTTAGCAATGTGCTCCTCAAATTCTTTTTTAGCATCCCTTATTGTCTTCTTGCATTTCTTTTGCCAGAGTTTGTGTTCTTTTTTATTTTCTTCATTTGGACAAGACTTCCATTTTCTGAAGGAAGACTTTTTGCCTCTAAGAGCTTCCTTGACTTTGCTCGTTAACCATGCTGACATCTTCTTGGCCCTGGCGGTACCTTTTCTGATCTGCGGTATGCACTCCAGTTGAGCTTCTAATATAGTGTTTTTAAACAACTTCCAAGCATTTTCGAGTGATGTGACCCTCTGAACTTTGTTTTTCAGCTTT